>NW_013668102.1:69634-88870 GCF_000517525.1 Limulus polyphemus
TGTTAACAGTAACTTAATTTAGGAAGTAAATACAGTGAACATTGTTATTTCCAGATGAGACCCTTGTTAACAGTAACTTAATTTAGGAAGTAAATACAGTGAACATTGTTATTTCCAGATGAGGCCCTTGTTAACAGTAACTTAATTCAGGATTTTTATATTTAACAGCTTTGCAACCTAAAACGTCGTTCAGTAAAAGTGGTGAAAACTAACGAGGACGTGCTAGTACAAAAGAAAAACGTTGTTGTAACATCGTTATTCTGGTGAATCTTAACTTGCAAAAACAAACACACACATAAAAATAGTTTACATCGAAGTAAGATATAACTGATTCTCTGTAATATACACATTTTTTTTCATTCGACTGCCGAGCAGTAGTAAAAAGGTTCAAGTTTCTTGATAGATTTAAGCTCACGTCATAACTTTTTTATCAAATTATATTATCGTATTATACTTAAAGAAAATAAATGGCACTATTGCGTTCTATCACGCTCACAAGTTATATATACTTGCCTAACTTTTCAGTTGCTAGACCAGACAATACTTATTTTTTCTGTGAGATTAAATCACGTGCTCGTGTCCTTAATACGTGATTATTGATTTGAGAATATTTGTATAAATACAACATTCTACTGTTTATAGGTCTTGGATTATTTTGCTAAAAATGGCATGCATGTTAAAACCTGTTTTATACACGTGTATATAGGCCTACATACTTGGGCCTCATGAATTGTGGTGACAAAATTAATATCTTACAATATGTAATGAATAATATGACTTATAAAGATATAGATAATCAAATCTTCCCGCTTGTTTTTATAATAATTACTACTTGTATAATTAATTCATTCCGAAAAACCAAAGGAACCAACGCCCTCTATATAGTGGCAAATTTTACCGATTTTTTTATCATTTCTAATACCGGTATAGACAGAAGTTCAAAATACCATTCTTTTAGAGTGTTCAAAATTAACTTGTTTTTTTGAATAATTTGAACATCCCTGTTCGGACGAAAAGCTGGATAATAATATTAACTAAAAAATATATACACAACAACAACAAAAAGCAACAACAAATGGAAACATTAAAGTTTCGTTTTTAGTTTACTTACTGATTATAAGTATTATTCTGTTAGAACATACAGCTTTTTACCTGTTTTAAAATATCCTGCTTTACTGTAAAAGCTGTAATTTGTAATAATAATAATATAAACGGGAAACATGTTTCATAAGTCACGTTTTTATTCTGAATAAAGGGCTGTTAAATCTAATCAGGCTATTTTCTGCTTTTCCGACGGCCTGGTGGTTAGGGCGCTCGACCCGCGATCTGCAAGTCGAGGATTCGAATCCCCGTCACCGAACATGCTCGCCATGGGTATATTATAATGTGACGGTAAATCTCACTATTCGTTGGTAGAATAATAGTCCAAGAGCTGGCGGTAGGTGGTGATGACTAGCTGTCTTTACGCTAGTCTATTACTATAAAAGAGTTCCGAAAGAGTAAAACAACGCTGTAAGTGTCTTCCGTGTATAAATGATATTGGTTTTTGAGTGAATAACAAAAGAAATGTACGTTTCACATCGTTCTAAAGTGGTTAGTATTGACACGTATTCAGCTATTTAAATATGACCTTTCCTAGCATATATATATATTGTTTTGCCAAAATTTAAAAACATATGGCTCAAGCTCTCTCCCCAAGCCATTTCCTTCGTTGTGCACATGGTTCATTGAGACCAAACAAAATTCTAAAACGTGAGACCATGAAAGTAAAATCACTAAAAACATTTTATAAGTTACGGTTTCAGAGTTCGAGTAGAACAAATTGAAAATTAAATAAAAATGATGAAATAATCCTTATACGTACATGACCTAACACAATAATATGTCCGCATCTTATAAATAACTAAAGTCAGGACCTAACACAAGAATATATCCGCATCTTATAAATAACTTAAGTCAGGACCTAACACAAGAATATATCCACATCTTATAAATAACTTAAGTTCTTTTATAAAAGAACCTCTCAGGTTTACTAGCAGCACCGTAACCAAAGTCAATATTCTATAACTTTCAATGATATATATATATATATACATGTGTGTGTGTGTGTGTGAGAGAGAGAGAGAGTGAAGACAGCCGAGGACACGATCTCGGTGTTGTAATAACAAGTACCTGCCATGTCTACAAGTGATTAAAAGTAATTATATATATATATATACATTTTAAGAACAACAGCTTGTTTTTTTTCTTCATCCCAGAAAAATAAGAACTTTTATAAAAATAACATTGGATCCTGAATAATGTGGTTAGTAACGAGCAACTTTAGGCCTGCAGTTTGACCGATACGGTTGATGTGAACTATTGACCTTGTAATGTCACTCAATAAAAATCTTATAGATCCAAAGAGTTTTAAAATATTCCAAAGATTTAGGTTCAATTTAAGGTCCTTTTTTCTAGAATAAAAACGTGACTCATGAAACATGCCTCCATTTTTGTTTTTGTTTTTTTAGTTAATATTTATATTCAGCTGTTTGTTTAAAATGAAATGTTAGAATTGCCTATATATATGTGTATATATATATATATACATGATCTCTGTATATATTTTATGCTTTAAAAACAAAAGACTACAACTAAATTAATTAGTTCTTTTATCATCTATAATGAACAGCGTAAAATACTGGCGCTCCGCTGCGGGGTTCAAATACCCCTCATGATTCACAGAGGCCTCAGTTTACAGATCAAACTCCTCCATTATCTTAGCTAGACATACATACATATAAAAGTGCAAACTGAATTAATATATGATTACACTCTCAGAAGGGCATCATATATACACACACGAATCTTTATCAGGCTGAGAGGGAATCTTCTCATGTATAAGATGTTACACTATATTACACTCGAAGGCTGTGTTAACTGTAAGCCTCTGTGTTGGAGAGGAATTACATGAAATTGAAGTGAACATGTTCAGATTAATATTCAAAAATGATTATAGTATGGATATATAATATGCATTTTTTCTTAGTTTATGGTACTTTAGGGAGTTTGGTCGCTGTTCTTGCGGTCATTGAACCATGCATCATCCAAACGTTATTAATCGAGCATATAAGAACTCACGCACGCACGCACATGCAAACGGATACACACACACGTACACACAAATAGAAACCTATACAGACTAGCTAAAAGTAGTAAACACAAGTAATGGTATTGAACACAGGTTTCCTTAGAGAACTTTAATCGCCATTGAACAACGAAGTATAACATCTGAAACCATTACAACAACCAGGCTATATAAATTGTATACCGTTATATTCATTCAACCAGAACCGTGTCGAAACCAAGCAAGCTGTGCTTAATAATTGGTGGCTTATATGCATTATATGAATGTAGATTTAATCATTTTTAAAACATGTTTTCCCATTAGTCACATTCAAGAATTGTTCTTTCAGATCACTGGATTTTTCGCTTTAGCGACAAACTTTCTGGTCTATTTTCTGTGTGTTATTTTTCAACAAATGTGAACCATTTGGTTATTTATTCAACTAAATTATATAGACACTGTATACAAAGTTTTGATCTTCTTAATTTAACAAGTACAAACTGCGTAAAGAATACAAACAAACCCTCAAGTGAATCTCAACTGGCTTTCTCTGATCAAAGAGATGTAGAACAAAAGAGCCTTGATTACTAGCTGATTATCATTTATAATAATAAACAGATGGTAATCAAGTACTGTGGTATATATATAAAATATATATATCACAATACTTGACTTGATTACTACCTGTTTATTACTAAAATATATACCACAGTACTTGATTACCATCTGTTTATTATTAAAATATATATCACAATACTTGACTTGATTACTACCTGTTTATTACTAAAATATATACCACAACACTTGATTATCATCTGTTTATTATTAAAATATATATCACAATACTTGACTTGATTACTACCTGTTTATTACTAAAATATATACCACAACACTTGATTATCATCTGTTTGTTATTAAAATATAACCCACAATAGCTTTGCGAAAATGACGCCCCCTTGTAGCTCAGGGATAATTCTGGGGACTTATAATACAATCGGGTTTCAATACCCGCAGTGAGAAGAGCGAAGATATCCCCTCTTGTAACCTCGTACTTAACAATGAACGAGTAAAAAATGATTTTGTGAAAGGCAATAAAAGCTTTGAAAAGTAGCCTTGTAAATCTCTGTGGACGAAATAAGTTGAAGTCTGACAAATTAAACTGGTTATGGTTTGTTGTGGGTTTTGAATTACAATAAAATTAATATATTTTTTCTGATTAAAAGTGTTTGTACAGTACACAAAATATCTCGGTCGACCTGCCTGGTATCCATGCATGGATGAATTCGAGTGTCATGTTAAATTGGCGTTAGTTAAACTATAGTGAATACTATATATTTCATATCCTAGACTTGGCACAACATAAATCACGATACTTGCGTGCAGTGACTGAAATATTACACATTTTGTTCTTGATCAAGAAATTCTGCATGCATCTTTTTTTTGTATCAGTACTATGGTTACAATATTATACATATATTTTCTTTTTAAAAAGGCAATGTTACTTTTGACATAAGTAAACACCGAATATTATCTTCACTGTTTTTTAAAATTTGATACGAAGAAAAAAGTCAGATAACATGATTTCCTGTTTGTTTTGTTTCTCTCTTAGGATAACAAGCTATTTAGGGCGTTCAGTAGAGTGTAGGACTACTTGAAGGTCAAATAAAGAATCCTCACATGCTCACACTTCTACACAATAATAAATCATGTATAATTGTATTTTTATACTTTTGCGTTCAGTGATTAGAGAATTTTCTGTTGTCTTTACTCAATTTGACTAACTATTACTAAAATTAAACTACGTATTCACCGAATTATATATTGTTACTCTCTTTCAAGTTTGGTCAAATCACGTTGATTTGGAAACAAAATCTTGGTGAAACATAACTCCACAAACAGTTGAGGAGTACAAAAAATAGTAACAGTCAAAGAGTATTTATATGATTCTTTGAACATGACTATTGTTAAAGGAATCAGTTATATGTAGGCCATTAGAACAAAAGCTTATTGTTTGATTAGAAAGGAAAGATTTGTTGCAGCGCCGATTATTATCATGTCAGTTATGCATTCTGTACCATCAGTAACGTTTTTACACATACATTCTTCATTTGACCTCTTATGAGTCACAGCCTGAATTATGCTCATGTTGTGCTGAAACTTTGTCTTTTACTTTGTTTTAGAGTAAGTGAGCTGATGATGTGTGGGTCGTTTTTTTAAGATATGAGTATATTGGGATTCATGAGCTGTTGATTTCAGCTTGTAGGGTGAAGTGTGTGTATCTCTTTATATAGTGCATGTGCACTAAAACTAAATGAGTTTGGTTGAAAGGAATGTATTTATATATAATTAACAATTAACCGAGGGTATTTTTTCATTGAAGTATCAATGTCAAGCTTTTCCTTCATACTTTGTTATTATTTATTTATCTGAAACCGAGGTTTATATTTCCCTTCCTTTCAACCAATAAGGCCCTTCTCTCGACAGCAGAAAGTATGAAGGCATATAACACTAAAATCCTGGTTTCGACACCTGCGGTGGCCAGAGCACAGATAGCTTATTGTGTAACTCTGTACCTAACAAATAAACCTCCTGTTTAAAAGAACGTTTCAAAAGTTGCACATGTTAGCTACGAACACTGTTAGGTTAATCATCACACACACACACGAGCGCGCGCACACATACACACTTGACGAAGGGCATGTGCTCTGAACATCATGAATTAAAGATTTATTTTGTATCGTTAGTTTACGCTCATTCATGTATTTGTTGAAAACCTTTTTGGGTCATTTTGTTCGCGTCCCCTGTCGCAAAATCGCCCTCCACACTTTAGGATTGTGGGTGCATTAAAGAAGTGATGATGAATTCCCATCATTCAATAAGAGTAGCTCAATAATTGGCGGTTGGTATTGTTAACTAGCTGTCTTTTCTTCATTCTACCAGTTCAAAAAGTGTGTTATTTAAGTCTAAAAACGCACAACGTGACAAAAAGAAAAGCTGTCTACTTGAATTGTTGTTACTTTTCAGGTGTGTTATTTACGTCCAGAAACACACAACGTGACAAAAAGAAAAACTGTCTACTTGAATTGTTGTTACTTTTCAGGTGTGTTATTCAAGTCCAAAAATACACAACGTAACAAGAAGAAAAACTGTCTACTTGAATTGTTGTTACTTTTCAAGTGTGTTATTCAAGTCCAAAAACACACAACGTGACAAAAAGAAAAACTGTCTTCTTGAATTGTTGTTACTTTACAAATGTGTTATTTAAGTCCAAAAACACACAACATGAGAAAAAGGAAAACTGTCTTCTTGGATTGTTTTTATTCTATAAGTATATAAAAAAATACAGTTAATAATATATCTGCATTGAAAGTTGCCCCCATTTGTGAGGTTAATGGGCTTCCCCGTCAAAAATATTATGAATGTTTTTTACAAACAACAATAACTACATAGCTCTCTCAGAAACACAATCCATTGTGTATCTTCTGTGAGTCGAATAGCTTAATACTTCTTCTTGCTTACTGGCTAGTTATTAAACTTTCTTGGGGAGAGACTGCCACGTGATATTTGACAGTACGAAGGTCCACATTATTATTTATAGTATAAGGCGTATTTTTACCTTACAAATCCTGACCGAAAGATCAGACATCTGAATAATTTTGTTATGGATAATGTTTGAAGTTAAGACACTCATGAATAGTCCCCGTATTTTGTGCTTTAACTGGCAGTTACTAGTTAGCTGCAATTATTACAGCCTTTAATCATATATGTCAAGTTCCCTGGTGACATTTAATAAATCCAATGATTAATGAACTTTCTGAATTTCTACTAGTTTTTAATAAGACAGGTCAAACAATGCAAATTTCAACAGAAGTCTCCCTTCGTAGAATTAGCATGACTTTGAATGTTTTTTTTTTATATCTGCATTATCTGATCTGTACACCAGTTTTGACTATAACTTCATAAAACATCAATATCGTTAGAATTGACACAGATGCTGGTAGCCGATAACAAAGGCCAAAAGCTGGCTTTTAATTGTAGTTTGTTGTTTGGTTTGGCCACTGTCCAGATTCGAGTAATAAGGAAAGAAAGAATAACAATAAGTTAAATGTTCAGTCACTGTCTGGAGAAGTCAGATCATAAGTCAATAATAACAATAATAAATGTTGCCTTGATATGAGCTCTACAGACTACTTCCTTTCACATATTTCTCATCTTTCACATTAAGTGTACTAATTTTGACTCAAGATCTGTTGAATTAAAATATAACAGTTAGTCAATGATTATTTGTTAGTGCCTATATGGGGTATTGTAGAACTAAGCCTTCTCGTAAGAGAAAAAATACAAAATTTAAAATTACCATATTATGGTACTTTAGTGACAGTGTATGTATAGTAATAATATAACGCTTGATTTGTATATCAATAGATGTCAGATAAACTACCCATGGCTATTTTTTATCGCACATATATCCAATGTTCTCAAATATTGAAAGTTCTGTATATATCATGTTCCTATCGTAATTCTACGAATTATTGCTATTATTATTTCATCAAAATGTAGTACATGTAGATAAGTAACACGATTCATATATATATTTTTGAATTTTGCATCATTATTTATTTCGATAAGTTTGAAAAGGGTTGCACAGAGAGTTAATTGAACTTCATTTGAACGATATTGTGAGGTATCGCTCACTGATGCTAGATGTGGTGCAACGTGCGACATGTTTAGTTCTTATATACTTGGTTCACGGTGAAATCTCGATCATTCGACTTTGTAGTACCGCTTCGTGTACTTTTTATGTTTAAATTTTGTTTAAAGATGTCTATCAAAATCACACAAGAGCTATAAAAGCAGTTGATAGATTAGAGGAATGGCAGCTGATCAGACAAAAGAACTCACTGTTATCTCTTGAGTTATTCTTGCAACCCAGTATTGGATCTGACTGTCAATCCTGTATTGCACCTACAACTTTGAAGCGAGGAGCGTATTTTTGTGATAACGGGACGAAGATTATGAATTCTCGGATTCACAATACGGTTACGTTAACCATTAGGCCGCACCACACTCACTAGGGACAGACCTATGATTGACCTAAAAAAAATCTCTCTGAGGAATTTAATTATATCTGTGGAAGGACAAACTCGCACAACTGAGCGTTTAGGACAGCATCATGATCCTAAACCAACCCCATCTGCAAAAGCCATTACAATGAAATTGGGCATATATAGTCGTACCCTTAGTAAAATATTAAACAATCCTTTCTAGTTGATGAAGTTCACAAACTTCCAAACACACCATAAAATCAACTGCTGTTTTTATGAGAAACATGATCATAAAACTGGAATCACAGTAATCTCATTCTTCCAATATTTTCAACTCTTATTCACTCTCGCTCGATGCAGTTATGATGGGCTTTTGTTCTTTTGGTTTACCTGAACGCAGTGGAAATTTGGAGAATATAAGGTCATCAGACTGAGTACGATCAATGACGAAAAAGTAGTTCCAATGGCAACACGGAACCTGGAATATTATTAACTTTTGTACTGTACAGAGTATCGCCTGTTTAGCTTATCAGAACAAAGAACAAAATAACAAAGTCAGCGATTAACTACCAACCGAACTAAAAGTCCAAGAAAATTATACACCCAGGTGAAGTTAACAAAATGACCGTCTGAAAACAAAATTCAAGCTTAAACTTCTTAAACGATAATTTAGTTAACGAAGTCAACAAAAACTGTTGGGATCTAAACTTAAGTTATTTTTGCTGTCAGTAGTGAACTACATATTCTCCCAGTTATGTCACCAATGCTTGGTATGTCTCATAGTGATAAAGGATGTAATTACACACTAAATACACGTATTTTATTACAATGTTATGATAAAAAGCATTTATTCTAAATGTTATTGGCCTGTGTCCTAACTATGAAAGAAACCAAGGATATTGCATGAGTGACGTAATAGAGCAATAAAAATAAGAAACTATTCTTGCATTTTGACTCTTTCTACTTCCTTCCTGAGAAACTTTGGCTCAGTACAGCTGTTTAATGTCTAACAAATCATCCCATCTGTTCATACGGTTTGTTTGACGCCAGTGACTCCACCAATTAACAAGCATTGTAAACTGTTTATGTTTTGTTTATTTGTAATTAATTAAGCATAAAGCTACACAATGGGCTATCTGTGCTCTACCTACCACGGGTATCGAAACCCGGATTCTAGCGTTGTAAGTCTGCAGACATACCACTGTGCCACTTGGGGGCTAGTCCTTTAGAAACTACACTTCGTTCAATATCGTTTAGAGGAAGATTATGAGGAATAGTTATAACACGTTTAGTTTAGTGAGTCCGCAGACATACCTCTGTGTCACTGGGGACAAACTGTTTATGTGATGTTAAGCGTTTATATACTGAGCACTCATACTCATTCCTGTGACTCAGCGGTAAAATTGAGTGTTTATATCTCTAAAACTCTGGATTCGATCCCTGTGGAGGCACAGCGCAGATAATCCATTATGTAGTTTTTTCTATAAACAAAAAGAATAGTTTTTATTGAAAAAATTTCACCGAAAGAAAAATAAACATTTTCCTTCTACAAAGATGGAATAGATCCGTTAATAATAAATTAGTGCTTGTACTACAAAATAAATAAAAAATTGTATTTCATTGCGTTAGAAGTAAGACCTGTGCCACATAAGCATCAATGCAAGAAGCTTTTGAAGGCCAAACCTTCTAACTTTCTAACATAAAATTAATTATATTTTGAAATTATTCTGTCAGATAATTCTTTTCATAATTTCATTATTGCAATAATAATCAATAATTTGACATAATAAAATGAAAGTATGCATTGTATGGTACAAAGAGTTGAGTACATTATATTAAGCCCTCCCAGTGGCACAGTGGATATGTCTGCGGACTTCTACTGGGTTCCGATACCCTGGTGGAAGAGCACAGATAACACTTTGTATAGCTTTGTGCTTAATAACAAACAGCAACAACGTTATATTAAATCGATTTTCAGTATGCAACTCAACAAATCACGTGACAACCACAGCCGATATAAAGTCGCGGTGGAAAGAAATGTATCAGGACTACATTTTGACATTACATGGCGTTAACTTACGTAGATAGTGTGAAGGCACCGAAAATTGATCATTTTTGGCAAAGCATGTAACAGCTTTTTCCGACGCAAAATATTCATACACTTACATCATATAGAAGTGTTCGGATCGTGGAATTAGACCTTTCAAGACGGGAGTATTCCTTATGATTAATGGCATTGGACAACAAAGGAATATGGATCAAGATAGGTCACCAGGACTATACAGAAAGAGACCTGCAACAAGTTTTACCACAGTCGTGGTAAGCGAATTGCGGTGTTTTGTAACAGGTGAGAACCCACGAACACAAAGATCAGTAGTGTTAAAAGCGGTCCATGTCTTCCAGCCAAAAGTACGCGACATAATCAAGAAATATTTCCATCTGTAAAGCCACAAAAGTCACGAGTACACAAGTATCTTCCACGACATATCCGTTCAACTGTCGCATACCTCAAGCAGTTGGAGAATGAAATAGGTATTCATACTATTCTGTATGATGACATATCGGTAAAGCTGTCGACCTTTGGAATTATGTACATGCAATCGGACTGTTGAAACAGGTGCTGAAAGCCATCATCCTTATACACTAGATAAGTGTATAACAGTCTTATTTAAGTACGTTTCTCTTTTACCTTAATTATTTTTTGTTTCATATTCGTTACACAAGTATAGAATGAAAGGTAGTTTTGAATATTGTATATTTTATTCAGGTTTTTACCCTTGGAACTATCCTGACAGAAAACACAGATTCTCCTCCTGTCTTATTCTCGAATGTTTACTTCCGTTATTGTGTCCTATTAGAAAAACGGTTGTATGATGCAAAAAAAAAATGTGGTCAAAAGTTTGCTGCTGTCATAGCGTATTTTAAAGACTGTTTTTTTTGTTGTTGTTTTGTTCAGGCAGCTTCGATATTTTTTTGTTAGCTTTATTTCTTTGCCTATTGTAAAGTAAAAGTTTTGCGTCACATGTCAATTTGCTGTTTATTGTGTACAAATACATAAGAGCTATCTACGGAGAGCCATTCATAATTTTCAACTGCAGACTACAGGAAAGGCAACTAGTCAACAGTACCCACCGCCAACATTTAGGCTACTCTTAACACTCGGATTCACAGTTATGGAACGCTAATCACAAGACACTTCCCGGGCTATAGAGGTTGGACAACACTTTAACATGTTCTGTAAGTTCCACACCACACCTGGTTTCAGCAGGTGTATGGTAATACTTAACCAAAAGCCAAATAAGATTGTTTCAAAAGAGGATTAAAGAACAGAAAAAGTGTATAAGTAATACTCTCTATGTCTACTTAATTACCTAACAAATATCTCTATTTACATCTACCTGTCAACGCCCCCCCCCCCAAATGGGATTGAAAAGTGATTTTTTAGACATATTTATTACATTTTTCCAAACTTATTTTTATTTACTTAATTTTAATTACAAAAATGATTGCAGTTTTCTGTGGTTAGATGTTAGCGTAATAAAAGTACAAAATAATTGGATAATAAAATCACATAACTATTATAAAAAAAACGAACTATTCAACTCAGCAAAAAAGCACTAAATTTATAAACAAATATCACAAATTTCACGAATACTGTTCAGTAGATACAGCCAATATTATTACGCGTTTTTCATATTTATATTTATTTTCAAATGTTTGCCATTAGACTAGCCAGCAACTCGATGCTATAGTCTGCAGTAGCAAGAACGACAACATACCAAGAATAATGAAAGTAAGAATATTTAAAGTAATAAGTTTGAATGCAATTATATCTGGTTAAGTATGCATGTCTTTATGAAATGTCGTTATTTCATTGCTAAAGTAGAGGATAAAGGCTAAAAAGCTAAATTCAGAAAGAAATAATTCATAATACTAGAAGTTGTGTTGTCTTTCTTCCCCTTATTGACATAGATAGACTCGCCCTATTTGGCGCTTTTATTTCGTTATTGGTTGACGTAAGACTTTCCACTAAACTTGAGGGTCCAGTAACCCCTGCTTTACTTGCCCATCGCCTTCGGTGTATCTACATACGTTTAAACAAGTTGTGGGTAGTTTTCAACTGTGTCCTCTGAGCGTGAACGTGTATTTTTCATGTGTGACCGAGATTTTCTTATTGAAAGCAGCTTTTCGTTGTCGTAGTTTAATAAGAAACGTATATTTGGAGCTTATATTTTATTGGCAGTGTCACTGGACAATTCAACAGACTCCAAATAAATGAAATCAAGATTTGAAGTCTTTGGGTCTACTCACCTATCTTAAGTAGGACTAGAACATAGAAGGAAAAGTGTTAAGATCGATTTGCTAACTTAAGTAAGTAGTAGACATGCAACTATTTTTCATAGCAATTACTAAGAACTAATGACTAAAACTAAAACAGTAAAAGTAAGCAAGTTATCCAGAATAAAACGTAAATGTAACATATTATTGACGACAATCCTGTATTAATGTGTAATAAAATGGCTAGAAGTGCTTAATGTTATAAATCGGTACACTAGACATCCAACTCCATTCATTCTCATGCAGATTAGATTGTACTAAATCATCAGCTTGGGGCCATAATGATAATTTCGGTTATAATCCCAATATTGGCAATAGTAAATTAGTATCTAACGGGGTTCGGCTAGCGTAGGATAACTCGGGTTGGTCTAAATCCATATACTTATCCAACAATAAAAAATAATCTTCATAAGTGTAATTATAATTGTAAAAATATTTTAAACATTATACCCAGATATAAACATACTATGTATAAAAGGGGTAGGTTGTTATATATAAGAATATCGTTGATTTACTTTTCAAATCGACACTGCTAGTGGTACCAATTCACGAAACATGAATTAAAAAAAAAATCGAATGACTGGGAAAATACTTTCATTAACGTAGTTGTTTTATTTAAATTGGCATTAAAACTCTCGGCGTGTTTATCTAACTTGTTGTAGCTATGTGAATAGAAACTTTTACAACTATAGAGTAAAGTGTGACGTTAAATATATAATTATTATTTCAAATTTGGGTGTGAGGTTTAAAATTTACCATGAAATAAATAGGTAATACAGATCTAATAAAAAACAAACAAACTGAGTTAGCGGATGTGACTGGATTGAGTCCTGCGGCTGTAATAGCAATACATATTTCATAAAGTTAATTAGAGCCGGCATCCTACTTTCGAACTACCTCCAGATATTTTGTACATTATCATAGTGAACGTTACAAGCACAACTTGTTAAACATGCTAATACTAGTGTGAACAGACCATACTAGGGTATGCGCGAGCCTTGGGTTGCTGTATAGCGCAGGATATACACTCACGTTCTAACGGCAGGAACTCTTTTTAATTAAAAGGGGATGAAAAACTGAAACAGCTGTAAATGGCTATATTGCATTTTTTTCTTCCGTGGCCTTGGTGATAACATTGCAGTTCTTGTTGTATTAATCTGATACTTGAGTGTGGAGTGTTTCTTTTTTGTGTGGGGGCGTGCGTATGGCGACAAGAACACAAACTTTCGTTTGAACATAACTTGGTGTGTAACGCTCTGAAGTTTTTCCTGTTTATGTAGATGTAAATCTTGATAAAGAGGATTAGTCGTTTTTCTTTTAAAACCATAAACAAACATGTTTAAAAAGATGTCTCATAAAGCAAGAAAAATTGTATAGTATTAATTGGTAAGAGAATAGCAAATGTATCAACAAAAGTCTCAAAGAATAGTACAGAATTCTCTTCCAACTTTTAAATATTTTTTGAATATAGGATTCTCTTCCAACTTTTAAATATTTTTTTGAATAGACAGAATTCTCTTCCAACTTTTAAATATTTTTTTTAATAGACAGGATTTTCTTCTAAGTTTTAAATGTTTCTTTAATAGACAGGATTCTCTTCTAACTTTTAAATGTTTTTTTAATAGACAGGACTCTTCATAAAGATATAATTATTTGGTTTGAATAATTATTATCCCTTCTTCTGTTGTGTCAACGCTAAATTAATTAAAGTTGTACTACTTCTTCGCATATATTACTCAGAGATGAATATTGCTTACTTATTGCAAGCAAAATACATTTATTTCAATATTATAACCAACACCTTTATTTCAGATAGGTCTAAGAATGACTGTAATCTTTGAAAACTTAAGATAACGAAAGTTGAAATTTAGTCTCAACATGATTAGATGTAAAATAAACTTCTCCTGTCTATTCAAAAAATATTTAAAACTTGGAAGAGAATTCTGTCTATTCAAAAAATATTTAAAACTTGGAAGAGAATTCTGTCTATTCAAAAAATATTTAAAACTTGGAAGAGAATTCTGTCTATTCAAAAAATATTTAAAACTTAGGGTAGAGAATCCTGTCTATTCAAAAAATATTTAAAATTTGGAAGAGAATCCTGTCTATTCAAAAAATATTTAATACTTAGGAGAGAAAACGAAAGTTTGTAGAAGCCACTAACATTTCAAATAACTAAATAGTAATTTATAAAAGAACAACAAAAAATACAACAAACAAGGCGATCATATGTTCATTCAAGGCTATCTTTGTATGTCCACTCTTCTAAAGTGTTGTCCTCTATGCTCTATTTCTGACGCAGCTTATTCAATAAGCAACTAACCTTATTAGAAAAATAACGGTCTTAACTGGAACATACTCTTTTTTTTTCCAAATCTTAAAACTCATGTTCTGTCGGCCTATTGTCTTCGTAATTGTTATAACTGGAGCCTAGCCTGTGTGTTTTAAATCTTTAGCTTGTGTCCACTCGTCTTGTAGTTTTCAAAACGGTCTTAACTGGAGTCTAACCTGTCATTTTCAAATCTGAAACTTCCAAAACCGATCTCTTTTTGAACATCAAAATATTAACCATTAATATTAACTTCCGGTTAGATCAAGCTACGTACTTAGATTGAAACTAAAAATTAATCTGGTAGTTCGTATAGCTATATCTTTCTTATGTTCTTATAGATTACATTGTTTTATCAGTTGGGTATCCTCGTGCTTAACTATGTTTTTGGCAGTAAATCCAATAGTATATCACGAGGTTCGGCCATCTTGTAAGATACTTAACATAGAACTAAATACATATGTTAAGCTCATAATATATGCAAGATATTGCTCATCAGAGATCGTCCAGTGTTTAAGAGACCCGCCAGTGAGAGATGGCACTTTTGGAGGCAAGACAAAGAGTACGTTAGCAACAAGTGTATAACATCGTCTGGAATTATGAAATATACAGTGAGTCATGTCTCTATGGTTCCATATCACTTGAGATCACTATTTCGTAATGAGCTTAGTTAACGTTTCTTGTGTTATTTCGATATATTATATTCTATTCCGAGTTACTTAAATCTAGGTGGTATAAAACGTGACTTCTCAACCAAAGATGAAATTTACACCATATAAAAAGCCGTAATTTACAAGTTTTCAACCACATGTGGTTGAAAGCTTAAGAAATAGTGTTTGCATGAATGATATTAACTGGTATAATTATCTCATTCAGAAGCGTTTTAGCTTCTTTTCCACCCAAAAATTTGTTTAATCTTTATATTTTAGCATTCCAGTTATAAATGTTTAAAAGGTTGTTTTTCAGGTGACACAATTAACATTTTCATGCAGATGCTCAAGTTTAATCGTTTTAAAGAAAATCATAGATGTGCGAACATGAAAAGATCCTCTTATACACGGGGCGTTTAATGATGAAATTCACAAATACGTGGACACAGCACAGATAACCCATTGTGTAGCTTTGTGCTTGATAACAAACATAAATACGCTTTTGATATATTTCCGCTATAGTAGCCAACTATACAGGAAACGTTTTTAGTGTTCTTACTTTATTTCTTGATATTTAGAGGCGAAGGTGTTAACATTTTCATATGTATATGATATTTTTCAGCCTTATTCCAAATCAGTTTTGCAACAATAACTGAGCATGAAATGATTTGTCTATATTGCCATTAGCACTGCACACTGGAAAGGTGTCTCAATTCAAAGCTAACGTTTATACGTGCCCACTTCTACAACATGCCTGTTTCATTTTATCATGACTTTGAAATTAAACTTTTTTTATGAAATTAGCATGTTTCCATTTTGGTATTTGCCTTTTCCACCTTGACCTGATTTGAAGTGGTTTGTTAGAATATATTTATACAGGATAGTCGGGCTTACAGTCATGTACACCTCACTTAACCCTCGAAATAATAATTTTCCATCATTTTACAGTGATTTCTAATGCATAAAAAATAAAATGTTTAAGGCATCTTGCCACACAAGTTCATATGTCGTGTAGCTAAATCAGCATTGAAAGCCTGTCAACTATTGAATAAGTTTTGTCATTCATCGTGAATTTGACTTTTAACCGTAGATTTACTAATGAGGTTCAAATAGAACCCATCTACCTTTCTTAGCACGTTTTTTTTTAAAGCTTTATACATCAATTACTTCAGAATCCATAATACTAATGATTACAGGATCTCAAATAAAATGAGTCAGTCACACAGAAAATATAAAAAAGTACCATCAGTATTATATTTAAACCCATTAATTACTGCTGGGTCCCTTATGTATTTTACGTGTAAAACAAATTATATCATGTAATATTTTAGTCAATTCTTTACACCGAGTGTTGTAACAAGAAAAACACAAATTACTACATGATGAAATATGTAGACCGTATCAGTAGTGAACGGCCAAAAAACAAATTGGTAAGTTAAGAGTTATTTTATTGAAGTCTACACATCCCTTTCCAACCTAATAATCACTGCAGTTTTAGATCTATATCAGAGCTACGCAGATTTTAAAATAACGTCACATACTAAATAATATTCTTAAAGACCGTGTTAGTTTTTACCGTTTTATACAAGGTATCGTGAGTCACGATAGTGGTTCATAATAGGGATCGTAAGGAATTGTACAAACACCTAAAAACTTTCGGGCAAAAAGCACCTTAAACAGTAAAAATTCAGTCCAATAAACACTTTAAAACCTTTAATAAAAATGCATAAAAAAGCACGCATGTTAGGCTTACAAGTAAAAGAAAATCTGCTCAAAATAGCCCATTTGTAATTATCTTATTATTATTATTCTCTTGCTAGTTTACAACAAAAACTGCTTGGTATATTGCACCCATACCTTTGTATGATAAGGTACTGCGAAGTTCATAGGAGAATTGAAAAGATGATAAGTTTCATCTATGTTTTACATAAGCTAAAAAAAAAATCATAATTCAAGTGTAAACGATATTATCATTACCCCTTGTAGTTATCTTTCTTACAAATATCTGGTGTTCCTTTAAAAAGCTTAAGTACAGGACGAAACAGGATTATCAATCAACAGTCGGTGTCTTCAGGGAGCCAAACCCTATATTATGTATGAAGTGAAGGAGTAAAAAAAATTAAAATACATAATATAGACGTATGTTATATTTGAGAAGACTGCTTTTCTATTGGAAAAAAGTTTTTTCGCGCTTAGTGGGGTTGTGTCTTAGCCTAGGCATATATTTTCCCATTGCTATGCATTATATATAGATAATGTATCTACATAAAAATTATAAATGTTCACTATATTTTCAAACAAATCTCCTTGACGATGTCCAGCTGTAGTTTAACATTTTACATCTCGAACTAATGCGATAAAATAATGCAGAGAAAGGCCGAGGGGATAGTTAAGCGAACAGCAGTTACGGTTTTTCGGGTAATTTACGATTCTGTTTCGAGCTTAGAGAGCGAAGTTTTCGAGATTGTGAATCGATGTGATTTATAGCGTGTATTGTAAAAGTTATTAAGTTTAAAGTGGAGAGAAACGTACTGATTGTGGAATTACTATGTACTAAAAGTTTCTATTAAGAAAGAATAAACTGGTTTAATCAAGAAGGGACTTGTATCGCTGACGTTCCTCGGAAATAATTCTACCAGACATTAACAAACAAGCAGATATGCAACAAATTGGTGTCAGAAGTGGGGCGTAAAACGAACATGTGGTGGCCTACATAGGTAGAGTCCCGAGTAGACCAGAGAGGAATCACTGTGTAACACGAAGGGAACTCCTTGCTATAGTAAAGAGTCTGACGTATTTTCATCCTTACCTCTATGGGGATAGGTTTACCATCAGGACAGACCATGCTGCATAACGCTGGTTAAGATCATTAAAGAAGCCGGAGGGACAACTGGCACGTTGCATCAGAAAGATAGACCAGTATGATTATGATATTGAATACAGAGAAGAAAAATCTCGTGGAAATGCCGATGGACTGAGTCGAAGACCATGCAAAAATGACTGTAGATATTGCAGCAAAAGAGAGGTTGAACTAACCAGGTGCCATCAAGCGGAAGTCAAAATGACTGAAGGAGTTGATGATGGTGATGTGGAACCAAGTATAGATATTAAAGCAGAACAGGAGAAAGACCAAGATTTGAAGCCAATAATCGATTTTTTACAAGCAAGTGTTCTGTGTACTGCTTGGAAGAAGGTGTCTAGCTTAAGCCCTGTGACAAAGAACTATTTAGCTCAATGGGACCAGTTGAAGCTTGAAGATGGTATTTTTGTCCGAAGATGGGAAAGTGACGATCTGGAAAACAGTTATACTGAGAAAGTTACGGGAAGTTGTGCTGCGTCAATCCCATGATAGTTTAACAGAAGGACATCTTGGAGTTAAGAAGACATTGAGTTACCTATGGCAGATATTTTACAGGATAGGCATGAAGCAAGATGTGGAAGAATGGTGCAGGACCTGCAGTACATGTTGTGCTAAAAGGGGACCCAAGCATAAGGGACATGCTCCAATGAAGTTATATCAAGTTGGCACACTAATGAAAAGAGTAACCATGGACATTGCTGGTCCTTTGCCCCAAACTCGTGCTGGAAACAAGTACATTTGCGTGGTGATGTGTTATTTCACCAAGTGGCCTGAGGCATATACAATACCAAATCAGGAAGTTACAACTGTAGCTTCTGCTATTAGTGATTTCTTCTTCAGATTAGGTATGCCATACGAACTGCATTCAGATCAAGGCTGTAACTTTGAATCAGCTGTGTTCCATGAAT
>NW_013668102.1:89844-93046 GCF_000517525.1 Limulus polyphemus
AGAACGAGGGATGCTGCTGAAGACGTGTCGCCTGAAAAAGCCACTGTCGAAGAAGAAACTCTACCCGGTTTTGAGAGGGAAAACAATGAAGCCGTTAATGAAGTTACTACAACTGATGTGACTGATGGGACATTTCCTGATGGAGCAGATGAACCCCACGTAAAGCAGAAGCCAATGAGACGGAGACCAGTATGAAAGAAGAAATGTCCTGTAAAATTAAGAGACTTTGTTGAATTTTAATTTTGTGTTTGTAAATTCTGTACATTTAATTAAGTTATTGTTAATTATCTATTGGTTTAATGTAAGTGGCTATTGTTCAGAACGAACAATACTAAGGAAGGGGCAGTGTTACGACAGCAGAAGTCACGTGACGTTGCTAACGCATGCGTGACTGAGTTTCTCGAATTATCGGGGAAGCTCGAGTGTGATCCAGACGCCCCTTTGTTAGTATATAAGCCTGGCAGAAAAGGGCGAGGGAATAGTTAAGCGAACAGTAGTTACAGTTTTACGGATAATTTACGATTTTGTTTCGAGCTAGTGTGTGTTTTGCACTCGTAGAGAGCGAACTTTTCGAGATTGTGAATCGCTGTGATTTATAGCGTGTATTGTAAAAGTTATTAAGTTCAAAGTGATGAAAAATGTACTGACTGTGGAATTATTGTGTACTAAAATTTGTATCAAGAAAGAATAAACTGGTTTAATCAAGAAATGAATTGTATCGCTGAAGTTCCTCGGAAAGAATTTCTACCGGAAATTAACAAACTAGCAGATACGCAACAGTATAGTAAAAAAATAAGATAACAAGACTAGAGATACTGTAGACATTACTTACTTAAACTACAAATCCCTATTTTGACTTCACCAAATATAATTCTAGGTAACAGCATGAAGCCAAAATAAGGGTTTGTAGTTTGAATAAATAATATAACCAGTCTTGTTTGCTTAATTTTTTATTATCCCTATTTGCAGGTTTTTAAATTGTATGTGTCCGTGTTTGTGCATGTGTGTGTAAACTAAAAGATTTGAGTAAAAAAGGTAATTTCACATAGCCAGCATCTAAAGCTTTGTATGAAAATTTCCACAGGTTGCATAAGATGAATAGATCAGTAGACAACAATGAAAATAACTGAACAGTATAAATCAGTCAAAATATGAGATGTTACTTTACAGGTGTTTAATAATAATATACAAAATAATAATCACGTACATAAACTTACAAGTAACTTGATAGTATTAAAAAAAACTTATAGGACCAAAGACCCTGGTAAATCACATAAAAAAATAAAAAAAACGAATAAAACCTTAGCGCTTTCAATAAGTACACGTGTCTTCATCGGGGAAGTTTGCAACAAATGAATGAACACAGTTCACTACGTACCAAGTACTACTTGTGAGAAATGTGTTAAAGAAACTAACCTCAATAAAACATTGTCTTTCAGTGCATTGGATAGTATAATTTATCTTCGGGTATCTTGGTATAACATATGTAAAGGTATATTGGAATATGTTATTTACAGTCTTGGTTGACAACTTCTAAGTTACAGATGTCGTTATTTTGTTTCACTTCTATACACTCATTCATATAATATCCACAATATTACAAGTAGTAATAAATTTTGAAATGATAACATAAAAATAAATTTAGTTTAGTTTAATTTGGATATTCGCACAAAAATTCACAATTCCCAATTTTTTATTTATCTTGTTTCTACACTTTTCTCCTAAATTGAACACAGCATCAGAATCATTGCTACAGCAGGATTGTTAGTTATTACTGTCTATTCAGCAGAACAGATGTTGATTATTGAAGTAGTAGTTGAACACCTGAAGCTTGTTTGATGTTGATTATTGAAGTAGTAGTTGAACACCTGAAGCTTGTTTGATGTTGATTATTGAAGTAGTAGTTGAACACCTGAAGCTTGTTTGATGTTGATTATTGAAGTAGTAGTTGAACACCTGAAGCTTGTTTGATGTTGATTATTGAAGTAGTAGGTGAACACCTGAAGCTTGTTTGATGTTGATTATCTAGCGTTTCCTATCTATTTCTAATCTACTTGAAGGAACTTAACACAGAAGTAACAGTGGTTTTGTCATCTTCACGTCACTCAAGCTGAAAGACAAGGAAAACATACCGAGTTTTTTTTTCTCTAGAAAATAACACCTCAATTTCATACTTTCAGAAAAACATGTCATTGCTCTTGCAAAAGACAAAACCAAACAAAAAAAAAAAACAACAACAACAACAAACGCTGTTCTCAAGAGGTTGAAAATTATAATATCCAACTTTAAAAGTACAGAGTATACTTCTTACTAAATTGATGTTAACGATTGTAATGAATGCTAAATAATGGTCAAAATGACCTCAAACGGTGTGCCACATACATACCAAGTAAATCAAATGCAGCTGGAGTGATAGACGTGCATGTGAAAGTATTTCCTCGTGCTCAGATCAAAATTTCTTTTACAAGAGTAATGTTATGCAGCCCAAGGGATTGACCTTAATACATGTACATTAATAACACGTCCCGCCTGTAACTCGATAGCTGGGTCCTGAAAGAAGTTTTGTCCTACCATTAAAGCAACCGATAGTAAACTGTCCTATACTTCCCCCATGTATCAACTGACATGTCATAAAAGAGCGTGCACGTGTGCCTTTGGGTATGAGACCTAGATGAATAGGGTTAGTTTTTCGAGCCTAAGGAATAGAGCCAGCTTCATATTCGATTGCAATATGAAGTGCATGCTTTAAGTAATTGATAGTAAAAAGTTTGCTGTGCTATTTTTTCCCCTTTATTTCCATAGTGGTTACAAGCCATGCAAGCTGCGAAAATATTTAGAGAAATTCCATTTATTGAACGTTAAAAATCCGGACTAGGCCTGTGGTCTAAATTTGTTATTCTATTTTATATATAATTATTCGGACTAGCGAGACTTAATAGTGGAGACACTTTTTTTTTTTACTTGTTTGGTTACGTTTTAGAAGATTTTGAAACTTGCTCTAGGTGATGTATAAAAGTGTTTAAAATACAATGAAGTATCGAAGCGCATCTTACGTTAAGAAATATTATATAGTTAGTGTATCTTTCTTTTTCTTGGGGGGGGGGGTAAAGCAAATAAATAAACAAATAAACAAGGTACACATTTGAGAAACTAAAATACATTTTGAATATATATATATATATATATATATATATATAAGTAG
>NW_013668102.1:93925-97529 GCF_000517525.1 Limulus polyphemus
ATATATATATATATATATATATATATATATATAAGTGGAAATCGAACACTTAATGCTGTAGGGATTAGTGATTATTGCGTAACAATTCGATTTGTGTGTAGGTATGAGTGCTCATGCCCACAGCGACTCAAATCTAACTTTCGCTATTTGCAGCCACAAAATGACAGACAATTTCTGCAAATTACCAGAGGCGATAGCATGAACTTCTCCTACTCTGTTTTTTATAATGCAGCTCTCGTAGCTACACACACACGTTAGTTAAATAATAAGAAGCTAAAGATCAACAAATGACAACGTTTCGGTATCACCAAACACGTGCGCAGAATTTTATTACCAAAATGACTTATAACTGTAGAAACTCAAACATGTCAAGTTGTTGATCCTTTTTGACGTCATCCACGTGCTTTAATAAATGCCAATTTATGCTATACATATAACACTAGATGTCGCAAGCTTTATAAAAATAATTTATTAATCGCCTGAACTGTTAACGAAAGCCCTTTTAACAGTTTCCATCTTAGAATAAAATCACCTTTTTAAAACGAAGTGTCGCACAAACAAGCTAGGTAACATTTTACGTGTGTTTCAAACAAGCTGGGTAACATTTTACGTGTGTTTATACCTGCTAATTAGAAATATACCGAACCACTACTTTTTTTGAGCGAAGAACAGAAACCTTTTTGTTTCCACTCCATGGCTATAAATGTTGGGCGTATTTCTATATCTTGTGTGTGCAACTTTGTTTTGATATACTTATTGTATTTAAACAAACCTTGCACCAAATCATTAGACATGCTATTGTATTATTCTTTAGATGCAAAGATTAACATAACGGTGTAGTGTTTAAAGCCATTATACACAACTGGCACAATATAAATTTGGGTATAAATGTAGAGATTGTGGAAGAACTGGTATACAATCTGTAGTTTTACCAAAACAAATGCGGAAAACAGAATAACTGTAGATGGCGCTTCACAGTGATGTTGAAACTTAACCATATTTGCTTGTCACTTAAGCTTACAAAGAACTGCAGTTAAAATTGGGACTTGATTCTTCATGCTATTCAATGTTAACACTTGAGCAAACACTTATGAGACATCCAGAATTACATGGTGTTTGTGTAGCTTCGTACTGATGTCCCCGTGTCTTTCATCGTCTGGAATATGTTGTTGAAATGGACGGAGGACACACTGATCGTATGATGTGACTTTCAGTGATTCTACTGTATTCTTAAATTAAAATGTACTGTGATTCAAGGTGACGTTGCTGGGAATCAAACTTCTTTGTTTTGTTTGCTCATATAGTTTCACAATGTTGCCTAATGAAACTTTATTCCGGGTAATTTTATTTATTTATCATCTCTATGTACAACAAATGGATATTGTACCGCATTACGCATATATATAGGTTTAAGTGTGCCTAACATGTATGTTAAAAGAGCTGCTTATCGTGTATTGTGATAGTAGTTTTTAAATGAATATGAACATTTTAATGTACATATTTTCATGTATATATATATATATATATATATATATATAAATCATTATTTGCAAAAAGTTTGTGTCTGTTTCCTCTTTATAACTAGCGGCCCGCTGGACCAATTATCACGAAACCTAACATCAGCCTTAAACCCCAAGGGGGCGACATTGGGGGTCGGTGTTTGTATCTGTCCCCTTCCCTTATGTCTTCCCCGTTCGTTTAATGGTTACGTCAGCTAATATCTATCTGTGTGTGCGCCACCCCCATCTCTCTGGTGCCTCAGCTTATAATGTGCAACTTTGCGAGACTGACGGTGGCCTATTGGTTAGCATGTTCGGACTGTAAATACGAGGGTCCATGGTTCGCGTTCCACTGCCGTAAAAACTGGCTCTGTACTTCAAGGATGTGGGTGCGCCATAAAAGTGACGATCAATCTCACTACTTGGTCAGGCAAGAGTTGGAGGTGGGTGCTGCCTTTCCTGTAGTCGATCAGCTAAAAAATAGGGGCGGTTATGCGCGGAGTTAGCCCTTTGTGAACGTTTGGGCGAAAATTCTGAAACAAACAAGCAAACGGTTAATCCAAACAATATATGTTTGGATGAGTACGTGTATGTCGATGTGCATATGTACACTTAATATGTACAAGATCTAAGAAAGAATAATTTTTATTACAACAGTCAATCATGACCATTGAAAAAAGTGTAAATCTTCTGCTTGTTTAACAACCTTTTCACCCTAGTTGATAAGAACTTCAAATTAGAGGTAAGTAAACTAGGTAAATCAAAAAGTTATAATTATTTAACTAATGAAACCAATCATATACGACGAAGTGACTGGAAGAACGTAGTGTCCTGAATCAATAAAAAAAAACTAAACGTATAATGATTACGTTGCATTGCATCACCAGTTGGATGTCCCTGTTCCTAACGGTATTTTTGACCGTAAAAGCTAAAGAGTAGTTTAAATACTTCGAAAGTACCACTTAGAGGCCATAGCCAGATTCCCTGGGCCTAGGTCCATGTCCTAAGGGGACCCCAAAAAGAAATCGCAGTCTTGTATGATTATCCTCACCAAAAATGCTTTTAATCGAGTTTCATATTTGAACTGAGTTTGGCAACAATAAAATTCTAGATATTAATAAAAATTATAATATTTATAGTTTTTTATATTGTAATTATGTTTTATTATTTTGATTACACTTAAATTACTAATTTTTTTTATTTATTTAATCATTTCGGTGAAAAATTTAACAAAACTCCCCTGTTCAAGAATGCACGGGCTTAGAGCGCTGCATTTTTTTATTTTGCTGATTAACATTTACTTCATTGTTTCTATTAGTTTCAACACATAGATTTTCACATAAGAGTTTTGTTGTGGTCGTTAGTAAATATCGTAATTTAAAAAAATATATGATGGGTTTTGGAGCCCAATTTTGGGTAATGGAGCACTGTTAGTCTGAATCTTATTGTGAATACTTCGAAAATTCCTTTTCTCATTAAGAAATGTTCATCCCAGGAATATAAATGCTTTAGAAGTGCTATGAAGCTTAAGAAAATGCCAAGCCTATGCTATGAAACTGAATTAAATCGGAAGACGCCAAATGTCTTTTTATAATATAGCATGATCATGGCGCAAAGATCTTCTCCTTAACCCAAGAAAGATACTCTTTCTTTTAAACTCATGAGACTTTGTGTAGTGGAGAAACTTACGTGATAACGTGTAGATATTGTAAATGTGTGAAATGTCCGACTTACGCGATAACGTATAGATATTGTAAATGTGTGAAATGTCCGACTTGCGTGATAACGTGTAGATATTGTAAATGTTTGAAATGTCCGAATTACGTGATAACGTGTAGATATTGTAAATGTGTGATATGTCCGACTGATTCGGCGATCTTGAAAGTGACCACTGATTCGACGATCTTGCAAATACAGCTTAAACGTGAAGAAAGTTTTGTTTCGTTTTCTCTTATAATGGGGGTGGGGGTCGCTATGACTCGCCTTCTGTATCATACAACCAAAAGGAAAAAGTTTAAAATTGCACCCTCTACTCTTCATTAAGTATGTATAATACCTGACTTTAGAATTATTTTCTGTACTTTTTCTCTTGTTAACCGTGGGCT
>NW_013668102.1:98529-101482 GCF_000517525.1 Limulus polyphemus
GTTTAGATTGAATGGTAATTTATAATCAGTCACAAGAACGTCGAATCTGAATCACTTGAAAAAAACACGGGGGTGCTTAACTTTTTTCCAGGTGTATATATATATAGTGGACCTGTTTTCGTTACCTCTACAAGGATACGCTAGACAAGTTAAAAACGCCACGTGTTATGTAAAATTTGCCCATTTCTAAGCGTAGGATAAATTACTGGTTTTGTGACTTAAACAAAATAAATATTCAGATCAATGGATAATTTTTCAGTTTTAAGATTTATAGATATATTCAAAATGTATATAATTTGATTCATCAGCTTTATTATGGTAAAAGCTTATGTAACATTTGTTTATTCGCTTATAAATTACCTGAGATAGTTAGTGAATGCTCCAAGGCATCTGGACATAACTCCCCTTATTTGAATTATGTTAGGAATTCTATTGGCAGTGTTTATAACTCATTCGATAAGTCTAAGAAATTTCAAGTATAAAGATCATTTGAAAATCTTATTAGAATCATCTATGGGGTGCTAAGTTGTTTACAGTTTATTGGAGACCTTGAAATACGTCAGTGGATCCTGTAAAACTGATACTCTAGCCAAGTTTTCTCTAAGATGTAATTCGATAACATCGCCTTTTTATATCGTGAGAGCATATCAGTCAACAGCAGAGAATCTCACAATCTAAAGATTTGTTGAGCAAGGGTGTTTATACTAAAATAAAGTTTATCTTATATCAAGTATTACAATTTTATCTTGTTTGTGTATTATACATACAAAGAAATGACCTTGGAGGATTTCATTGCGGTTTGTCTGTAGAAACTTGCCTATTGTTTTTGTAAGTTCACCTGGGCATACTGCACAGTAAACTCCAAGTATTCAACATCAGCTTTGAGTAAATAATATTCACACAAGATAACACTTAGTCTTCCATTATTTTTGTCATTAACACAACTTAACTTATTAACTTTATACTTGTGTTGAATGTTTCTTCAATGATGTTTTTATAAATCATATCGTGCTCTTTTTAGCACTCGTTTCATCATCCGTTGAATTTTTTCAAAACTTCTTTATACTACACGGTTTAAGTTTAAATTAAGTAGTAAGAATTGACTTATTTTACGTGTTTCTTCTGAGGATTCGTTCTGTTTTCTTTAGAGAATGCTGCCTGATTAACTGTTTCTTGGGTCATTAACTTTCAAGATTGTATAAACATCAAACTTTAGCGCTAGAAATGACGTCTCTGTTTGCTCAATTCAATCATTAGAAATAGAATGGGTATGATACTAGGGAACAACCAAACCGAGGATGGTATCATGCGTGTGGCGGTCTAGAGCAGCAGAGTCTTAAAAAATGACCCCCCCCTCCTAGTGGCACAGCGGCAATTACAAAGCTAGAAACCGGGTTTCGATACCCGTGGTGGGCAGAGCACAGATAGCACATTGTGTAGTTTGTGCTTAATTCCAAACAAACAAATCATGCGTGTGAATAAGAGTCCTTTCCTCTAAATGATTTTATACGGGAACTTAAAAAAAGTTGCCAGTCACACATAAAGTACATTAGATAGACAAGTAATTTTGTGGTTGCTCAAAAAAAAAATAATCAAAACTTGCATTTCATCACCTCACTGAATCTTGTTATACTTTTATTGGTTTCAGTTTCCTAATTTTATACTTGTGTTTATAATGCTAAGAATTTGTTTTAATAACTGTTGAATATTTTCAGTTGCTAATTATAACATATAAGCACAGCGAATAAGGTACATTTTAATAAATATTTTTGTTTTAAAATTTTCAGTATGAGAAATTATGTAAACGTTAGTAGTTGGAACCCCTCTTGTAATTATATTTTTGTGGTTAAAATTCGTAACGACTTTAACTTTCCTTCTTTATTCTTACAGTTTTTAAATTTCAATTCCATGGTTTTTCAGGTATACTGTGTAGGTTTATAGAGTATAGGTAACAGCTACATAAAAAAGACTTAGTAAAACACTTCTGTGGGCTTCATTTTTAAGCTTAAGAACTAATGTATTAGCTTCAAAAGTATAATTGTTAGTTTTTTATTACACTTTGTTTTTTCTTCTTATATGCTGTTATTTGTAATTTTTGCAATTGGAAACTGATGTTATTTTTTGTAGTGAGAAGCATTTGAGCTCAGTAGTGGAGTTCTTTTATTATCTTATTGTGTTCCACTGATGTCTGATATTTGGTACGAGAATTTGTATTATATCACTATAATCTATCGCAACTGTTTAAGTACCAACTGTTTTAGTCTTCTCAATCGTCGAAACTTCATTATAACCTCCGTACACACAACTTGAAATGCTGGCACGGGCTTCTACTCTTTACTGTTGAACTCTTCAGCTTCATGATGTTCGTCAGTAATTTCCTAACAGTCTACTCGGTAAGTGAAAAGAAAGCTTATTCATACTAAACTAAATCGGATAAGTATATGGAAATACCTATTAGTTTTAACAGATCGTGTTACTTGCAGATTCACCTGTCTTTTCTCCAAATGTCTTGTCACTTCTCGAGAGCTCGAAGTTCGACTTTTTGGCGGTAGTGTTCTTAGTTCCTTAATTGCGAAGTTGTCGAGTCCTAGAAAAAGGGAGTTATTGTATATGTGTCACATTATGGAGTGGAGATCTAAAGAAATAGTTGTGACCGTAGTCACAAGATGGAGAGGAGATATAAAGAAACGATTGAGACTTTAGTCTCAAGATGAAGAGGAGATATAAAGAAACGATTGAGACCTTAGTCTCAAGATGAAGAGGAGATATAAAGAAACGATTGAGACCTTAGTCTCAAGATGAAGAGGAGATATAAAGAAACTATTGAGACCTTAGTCTCGAGATGAAGGGGAGATATAAAGAAACTATTGAGACCTTAGTCTCGAGATGAAGGGGAGATATAAAGAAACTATTGAGACCTTAGTCTCGAGATGAAGGGGAGATATAAAGAAGC
>NW_013668102.1:101902-105412 GCF_000517525.1 Limulus polyphemus
ACACACACACACACACACACACACACACACACACACACACACACACACACACACAATCTCTTCGGGAACGGAAAGATCCGAGAATTCATTGGATGAGAGAAGTTTGCCTTGCATACTTTCGACTTATAACACATTGAAAATTAATTGATATTATTACAAGTGTCAGTTTAGGTTTCAGGATTTTTCTTTTTACCTGGCGTGGTAAAGATGTAATTATATATGCATCCGTATGTCATGCATGTAATGCATTTCCGCTACTGATTTATTACAGTGCATGCACTATCGATAACGATACTGATTTAAGGGTGTGGTGTGCGCGTTCGACCATTACGTAAAACATCGAATGAAATACGACCGTAGTAGTTTTAGAAAGTAGACATACAGTAGCTGACAAAGCTGCAAATACACGTCTCTACAACTTTTATGCAAGGAAGTAATAGTATCATGGCTCTCTCTAAAAAACAAGGTCTGTATGTTGTTTCTTTTTCAATGGATAACATGAACATGGTTTGCAAGTTTTCTCATGAAATTCTCTTGTCCATAATACCCACGTTCCTTTATTGCTTTGTGCTGTGTCAGCAGTCTTCTTTTTGTTTCTACTTTTTATGTGCTATCGACAGTATGCGCAAATATTTATATTAATTAACGAGCATTAATTGAATCTTTAATTTATAATGTCGAGACCAAAGATTAAGAGATGTGTATAACCATATACCATAACCAGTCTAATAGATGAAACCAAACGTTTTGCGTAAGTTTTTCTGATTTAGGGAAGTTGTTAATTTGAAACTAACCAATAGTTTAAAAATACAATGAAGTATAACAAAGTTGTCGCTACTAACTTTCAATTCTCCGTTCTTAACCATACAATACGTTGACCAATGGTCGTTTTCATCTTGCTAAATCGACTATAGGGATGTAACTATAAAAAACAGTTTATTGGGTGTCAACTTAGATTTTTTTTTGTTGACTTTCATCTTTGAGATGAAAATATATAAAACTATGCATTATCATAATTAACTATAATGACGTACTAATGTATTAAGAAAGTTCAAACTGAGAGTATTTAATACTGCCGCTGCAAAAATGGATGCTCTGACCCTTGGTGTTGTTTTAGCTTAATTATTTTGTTTTTTAATTAGAGTTTGTGAAGTTGTATTTATGAAGAAGTTTGCATATATATATATATTGCAGTATTAATACAAAAACCATGGTATTTGGTACAGTATTTTGTAACATTTTTCCAAGTCCCTGTGTATTCCTGGATGATTACATAAAATTCAATGGAAAGGCTTTTATAATAGTGTAGGTAAGCATTACTTGACATCAACTACATGATATTTATATTTGGAACAGATTTTCTGACGTAGATTGACATCAACGATATTGATGAGGAAACTATCTGAAACAAGTAAACAAGAAAGATTTTTTGAAGTTATTTTTATCCTTTTATGCGACATGTATCTTACAGGGTCTTGCTTTAAGTCATGCAAGACTTTCTAACGTAGTTTCCTTCTTGTAAAAATTATTCATACAAACTGTGCAATTAACCCTCACATAAGCATTTTAGCTTACATTAGTGCATGTGTAAGTAGTCGAAAAATGTTGATTATGTTTTAAAAAAAAAACATTTGGTGAAAACTGATTAATAGCTGCTAAATCTGAGAGAGATTTTAATAATTTTTCAATTCCAATACATCACCATTTCTTTATATCAATCAAACAAAGGGCCTGGGATGGAGTGGTGGTTGGGGTATTCGACTCGCAACCCAGTCATTGAACATGCTCGTCCATTTAGCCTTGAGGACGTTATAATGTTACGATCGATCCCACTGTTCGTTGGTAAAAGAGTAGCTCAAGAGTTGGCGGTGGGTGGTGATGACCAGCTGCCTTCACTCTAGTGTTACATTGCTAAATCAGGGACAGCTAGCGCAGCTAACCCTCGTGTAGCTTTGCGCGAAATTCCAAACAAACAAACATTTGTTTTGGTTCAGTTAATCACAGTACGACGTATTTAGTAACAACTTAAGTGTTGTAATTAGCAGTGATAGGTGAATAACTGCAAAAGTTTATGAATAGCATAAATGAAAATAAAAGTTACTAAAGTTTAGCAAAAACAAACAAACTGAAAGTAAATAAATTACAACAAAGTAATAAAAAAATATTTCTTTAGTTCTTGTACTACTAACCCTGATGAAGCCTAAAAAGTGCAAAGGTTTTGTTTCCTGTTTTCTGGCGAGAGGGAAAATTTGCTGAAACGTTTAAAATTTTCCCATTTTTAGTTTTAATAAACTCCTTTTGGATAGACTTTTTTCCAGAATACTTGGATCCACACTATGTAATTAATTGTCTAATAGTAAAAAGTACTTTTAAGATAATTTTCCTGATGTTTTGATTCAGTTCTTTCTTTTTTCCATGATATAACATGTCTGAAAATATGATCTTATGGTATAAAATTGGTTATCTTAGGTCTTTTGGAATTTCGACAAAAAAAAATAACATTTTCATAAAAATTAGAAAACTTACTATTAGTCCACTTCTTTCATCTTTCAAATTGATTAAAAAATAGTTATTATAGGTAATCAAGAACGTTCTTAACAGTAGTTGAATCAATGCAATAATTGTGTTCAAAAAACAACAAAAACACTTCATAATTCATAAGATATTGATCAACCAAAATAGGACGTGGTCATTAACATCGCTTACGTAGTTCAATGAATGAGTTTTGTAAATTTTTCTCACTGTTACAGATAGATCCATCTGTGCTACAGGACGACAGATAACATTACTTTTGTGATTCAATAATACAAGGTATTACAAAATGAATGTGTTTTAAAGTTCTCATTGCTATTGCTACATATCTGTGATATCGTATCATTGGAGACTTTTCACTATTAACTTAGTTAACTTCTGCCCAACTGACACATCTGCTTGAAATTAGATACGTGTTTAGTTTTTAAATACATGATAAGAAAAATGAGAATTCTGACTAAATTCTTTTAGTAATATCACAAAATTAAAAAAATAGCTAATGTTTACTCTTCTTCCTATTTTTTGGTCGGAGTAACATAATTAAACATCCTTGACTCTAACAGCACTTTCAGAGGACAAAATGTCAGATCATAACACTATTAAGAAAAGGAAGGCAACCATAATCGGTATCTGCTGCTTAGTTATGTCAGCTGTAAATGTGTTATAAAAATGACAGTCAATTCTGTTTTTTGAATAAGAGTAGCCATGTAGGTAGGAGGCAGTACTGACTAATTGCCCCTCTCCTTTAGTCAACAGTTCTAAATTTGGGATCGCCGTTAGCTTGTGTGTTGCTTAAGGTGCCTTTCATTTTTAAACATAGGAAGTATAATTCATGAGTAAATCAGTAATTCCAAATCTAAGTACATCTTTTGTATGTTTGTTTATTTCAATATACGTGGTAAATATTTCATGTTTTACAAAACTGGCTGTGTGTGTGTGTTTTGGATTATGTATATATATATATATATATATATATAT
>NW_013668102.1:106377-131257 GCF_000517525.1 Limulus polyphemus
CCATAATTTTGGATTGAAAAAAAAAAATAGCAGCACTAACACATTCCCCGAAACCAAAAGAAAAAGAGAAAAAGAGTAGGCCTTGAGTTTTTATTTTTTTCACACGGGGCGGTTTGTTTTAAAAGAACCTTCGTAGTTTGAAACAAGGATGTGACTTGTATTGTCTGTCACCTACGCAGATCTTGGGTTTAACAGTTGCTTTCACAGGAATTGTTCGAGTTCGACGTTTCTTCAACAGATAGAAAAAAAAAATCATTTACATTAAGCTCTGCTCATTCATTGTAATTGTCAGCTGTGTGATTATTTGCACCAAAAATGAGATTTTATGTTAAAATTGTGTTTCAATGTGTTATAAAGATAAAAGTGCCTTGTAGATATTTTACTTTAACCAGATATATGTATACTAATATGAATGTCACGTTTGTTGCAGTTTTCTTGTGCAATAATGATCTATTTATTTCTTACGTTTACCCTTCAGGAACGCGTTGGCATTTAGTCCTCCCGATGTGTATTAGATGAAGGGATTGTCTTCTTCATCAGGGTTTAAAATTAAAAAGGCAAATGAATATTTTCTTAATGTTTTTAATCTATTTTGTAATTAATAACAATAACTATCTAAGAATAATAGTATGTGAAATTTAAATGTATTAAAAATGAGTACAACTCGCCATCAAAACAATATACAGTAAACGTGATTTGCCACGATAATTTCTATTTTTAATCAATCTACATAACAACTACCGTCTTGTGAAGAGATCAGGAGCTTCATTGTTTGAGTTCTCTAGTAACATTAAATAATTCATATTGTAATATACAACTGGATAATGATCCAGGTTCTTAGCAGATCGATTCGGGTTCGAATCTTATTGGTTTGACATATGCTCAATGAGTTAACGATTTTTTAAAGACAACATTGACCAAAAACCTGATATTTAAGCTTATATTACAGATATCCCACTGTTAAAACAAAGGAAAATTAAACCATTAAGCTGTAAGGTATTTTTGTGTACAAAAGACCATTACACTTATTGACCGATATGAAATTTAAAGTGATAATTAGTTTTCTATATTGATTTGAAGTTAAGAAAAAGTCACAGTACGGTATCAGAGAGTTGCCTTAAATATTATAACAAGTTTTATGGATAAGTAAGATTGGTAAACTGCGTAATTATAATGCAAAACTAAACTATGTCATTTTTATATCATAGGAGATAGAATATAATGGTGAAAACATTCGAGTTATGAAATATATGTAAATATTATGAAATTACTTTAGAGTGACGTGCAACGTGAAGTTGCGCATACATTTTTACGACTAATGATAATCAGGGTAGTAAAAATAAAGCACAGCAACATGGCGTTACAAGTACAGAAGCGACCTACGATACCATACCATTACGACTAATGATAATCAGGGTAGTAAAATAAAGCACATCAACATGGCGTTACAAGTACAGAAGCGACCTACGATACCATACCATTACGACTAATGATAATCAGGGTAGTAAAAATAAAGCACACAACATGGCGTTACAAGTAAAGCACATCAACATGGCGTTACAAGTACAGAAGCGACCTAGGATACCATACCAGTTTTGGTAACACTCGATAGAAGACTTGTAATTAGAAAATTTGAAGTTTAACTATAATTTAAGTGACTCAACCCATTGACTGTAAGTTGAAAACGACAAGAAACAAAAACGCGACATTAAAATCGAGAATGTTGCGTAAACTAGGGTGTTGTCTTCACAATCACTGTCTATTACAGTGTAGTATGTAATAAAATAAAACAGGAAATAGAATTACGTAACTGAAGAATAGATCGGCCTACTATTTACTATTTCATCCTCTCCTGCATTCATTATTGTTAGACGATCCCTGTTTTATCCCTTTAAGTGAAACCCAGTTGCTCAGTTTTTATGGGTTTTACGGGTAGGGAACAAAACTGGCAGCTTGCGTTATCATTGCTCCATTGACCGGGGAGTTTGAATTCATGAAACGAGTCACGAAACCTTTGCCTCAGCAACTCGAAGAGGCCCCTCCCACTGTTAACGCAATCTTAGCATTATGAGATTTATTATATGATATCCATTAACTTTTTTTTTCTCCTGAAATTCCATCTTGTTGATTGATGGTATCTAGAATCTTGTTGTGTAGAGGATATTTTAAATGTTCAGCTTATCCACTCTATTTTCAGTTAACCTTGAATTTACTCACGCGGTGTACGACATGACTTTCTGATTGCGATGGGACAATTCACTGAACCAGGTCGTTCTACTTCTTACAAAGTATTTACATGATCTTCAGGTCACAGAACTGTTTTTAAATCAGACTACGTTCACTTTATGCAAAGTTAGTGCTCATGTTATTTGTAAGCTGTGAAAGACTATACAAATTTTTATTATGTGCAAGACAGTGTATTTTTGTGGTGTAAAAAAATATGCTTATATAGTTATAGCGCTGCTGCTTATGGTAATTAACGTTTTCTACATAGTCTATATTCTTCTGACGAAGCTCTAGCATTTTTTGGTTTGAAATAGTCGCAGGGCCCCAGACCCCTGTAGCATTAGTATGCTTTGCATGTTGATTATGCTACGCACAATGTGTTGGCTTCTGTTCTCGCAAATTAGAACCCCCCATTTCAAACAATCTGCGTACGGGTCTGTATTAAAGAAAAGAAACAGTTATTCAGAATATGCATACATAATACTCACGCTAAGTTAATAAATAACTGATATATATTAACGTTTTTTAATGTATTTTAGCACTTCTTACTACATACTATACGTATTTAAAAGAAACAAAAAGTAATAGGCATTCTCCGTGATCTTGGCAAGGTAAAATTACTTTTCAAAACATAATTTGAGATAAAATGCCTTCGTTTAGAAACAAAAATTAGAGACGGATTTTTAACTGGACTAGCGAGTAAGAAAACGTGTTTTGAAAAAGTGATTATAAATTTCGTTTAGTTATCTAGCTTATTATATACCCGATGTCCTGCGTACTTTCAGAGCTTCTACTCACCATGACGACCTCTACATGTCTAACGAGAAAGTAACTACGGATATTATATACAAAACCAACGGTACATTTTTCATATTACTTGTTGCTTCCAGTCTCTGCTCTTCAGTTTGTTGCTGGCAAACCGGGCTCAAATCCGTGCGATACCACAAAATATTCTCCCACTTTTAAGTTGTTGTTGTGTTATAAGAGTGACAGTTAACCCCATAGCATGGATGGTGGTTGATGATGACTGGCAGAGAACAAATGTCCCCAAGTGTTTCGTCCATAGCTTTCTTTAGTCCATTTTTAAATACTAGAAAATGTTAAAAAATTATATATAATTAAGGCAACGTTCATTTATAGAGACAAATGAATAAGAATAAGGCTCTGTATCTTTTACTTTGTCACTCACTGATTATTCACGTACAATATTAACGTGTTTTTATTAGTTATTATTTCTGTGTAATTTATTAATTACTAGCTGAGGGTACCCGCTAAGAAAGCAGTGGTTGGTGTCCCGGACTAGGACTATGGATATACAGGAACATCATTCACTTCCGGTTACCACAAAGAAAAAATCGAGCTTCGAACCTTGGGGCCTTATCTGCATTATAATAGTAATGGTCAAATCCACCTATTTGGCTTCACAGGAGTTTTCCAAGACTTGGCGGTGGTTTCTGTTCACTAACTTTCCTTCTAATGTATTACTTCAAAATTAAGGACTGATAATGTATCACTTCAAAATTAAGGACTGATATCCTTTGGTAAAGCTTTGAAAGAACACATCCGAAAAACAAAAAAACTGTGCACTTGATTAATCGTTGTGTTGGTAGCTATTTCCTTTGGGAGTGAATTATAACGCTGTGTGAATGTTTGGTAATGTCAGCCCATGGAAAATGAATAATTCTTTAAAATAAGTTTGTTATTCCTGTATAGATAGATATATAAAAGTTCTCTTTTGTGCTCATCCTGCATTAATGGAAATATCGATGTGGATTTTGTTGAAATGTACTTTTTTTATTTACTACGAAAGTACAAATCTGTGTACAAAACCAACACCAGTCTCACATACCTAAAGACATGTACGTTTAAAACCAACACCAGTCTCCCATACCTAACTGTGTACAAAACCAACACCAGTCTTCCATACCTAAAGACGTATACATTTAGAACCAACACCAGTCTCCCATACCTAAAGACGTATACATTTAGAACCAACACCAGTCTCCCATACCTAACTGTGTACAAAACCAACACCAGTCTCCCATACCTAAAGACATGTACGTTTAAAACCAACACCAGTCTCTCATACCTAAATACATGTACGTTTAAAACCAACACCAGTCTCCCATACCTAAAGACGTATACATTTAGAACCAACACCAGTCTCCCATACCTAAAGACGTATAAAGTTAATATGAATAATATTCTCTCATCGATTTAGCTGAACTTATGAGAACATGTAAAGATCGAAACTGCAGTACTCAGACCAGAGATGAGATTTGTCATCCAGTGTGATCAAACATGTTTCAGTCAGGAATGTGCTACGATCAAATATGATTCAGTTTACAGTTAAATTGGAAATCTCTCAAGAACATCTCGTTGATTCACCAATTCTTGTGAATGACGAATAAAGTTAAATATAATAATAATAAATGATTTGGGTTAAAGTAAATAACAATGTGTAATTAATCCTTATCCTAGTTTTGATTTGTAAATGACTTGATTAAAATTGACAAATATTACATTTCACCAACTTAACCTACTTCACGCCATTGCAGTTTGCTCATGGAATTTGATAATGTAAATAGCGTCTCAATCACTACTCGTATCTGAGCCCTGGCATTAAACGAAAGGCCACATCGGCACTGGATATAGCGGATATAGTGTGTTTGACACATTGTTATACAATCTTTTTTTACAATCACTCTTAAGTCTTTAGAACTGTACCCAGAAAAAAACAAAGAAAAGTGAATGTTTAACTATTCTCTTCACCGTACTCTGCAGTTAAAGACATCACATCCTCTGTAAAAGAAAAAGGAAAATTTTAACTGTTATATGATCAATAGATGTACGATTTTACCCACACTTCACGTTTTGTGAGATGTTGAAATCCTTTGTTGTGTCTCTCATTCTCGAAACTTTAACAACACAATGGTAAATAGGAATGCTAGAATATTTCTATAATAATAGCCTACTACAGAGTTTGATATACTCCACTTAAAATATTTTAACAATCATTTTTGGTTCTGACAATAATACTCTTAGGAAACAGTTTTATCTGCAATATAGAAAAATAAAGGGACAGTTCTTATGTTTGCCATGACGAAAACATATTTCGAGATGTATAATTAGATTACCTGACCCTGAACGTTATCACAAATCTACGAACATCAAGGCTGATGGAGGTGGTAAGGTGCTAGAAAACTCATCAGTTTACCCTGAACCTCGACACATGAGTACACAAAATGATGAAATCTTAAAAGGGGTGATGACATAAAAATTTCACCCGTCACTAAAAGAAAAATATCGCATTTCAAACAGTTTTATCCATCGTCCCGTTAATGCCACCGATCCAACGAACCAAGATCTAAAACCCATACAGTTTTGTTCGTGACGTGTCATCATCAGTGAAAGAATACCGTTGATATTTCAGGATAAAAAAAAAAGTTTATCATCTGATTTGGGGTTAGCGATAAAAAAATAGTGCTTCGTTTATTTGTAACATTATAATCTGCAGTTTCAGTGTTCATGGTGCTATAGAAAAAAAAGTATCTTATCAGTAAATAAGCTCTGCCGGGTTGATTAATTGCAATGCAAACAATACTGTCCAACACACAAACACACACACACACACTGCGTGTGATAGTAACGTACCTAATCCGCTCAGCTAAGCCTATATATGATTTCTCTTTCTTTCTTTCTTTCTCTCTCCCTCTCTATAATGTATGCCATGAATAAATAACAGTTCGTTACAAGAGATTGTACCAGATGATGTAGCAAAAAAAGCAAAATTCTGATTTTGCGAGTGGACGTGCATGTAGTGAGGACGTGCCGACCAGCACGATGTTATTCGAGTAGCCAGAAAGTAATTATTTTTTTTTTAGATCTCACAGCAGTCTTACTCTATGTGAAGAGGTATATATGTATGGAGCGGGCTGATAAAGACTGCTTGTCATTTCAACACGGATGCTATTAATATGTCTGTAAATAATCGGAGACCGTATTCGTTCCAATCAAGTGTCCTGATCATAAAGTGTAATCATTTTAAAATACTTAATTTTTATGAGATATGAATGACAATCTTAAGTCTAGAGTTAATTCTTTCTCTCCATTCTTTTTTTTTTCTATGATTTCTGAAAATTCTTAAAATATATTTGATTCGGTGCTGATTATGATGTGTTAGTTAATGCCCTTGTGAACAAATATTTTTGTGTGGAAATTGGTAGGCCAACTTTTTTTGTTGTTTTAAAAATTCTAACTTTTACGATATGGAACCAAATCAAGTTACCCGGCATGGCCAGGTGGTTAGGGTGCTCGACTCGCAATCTGAGGGTCGCGGGTTCGAATCCCCGTCACACCAAACATGCTTGCCCTTTCAGCCGTGGGGCGTTTTAACGTGACGGCCAATCCCACTATTCGTTGGTAAAAGAGTAGCCCAAGAGTTGGCGGTGGGTGGTGATGTCTAACTGCCTTCCCTCTAGTCTTACACTGTTAAATTAGGGACGGCTAGCGCAGATAGCCCTCGTGTAGCTTTGCGCGAAATTCAAAAAACAAACAAAACAAACAAACAAACTATACTAAAGTTGTTTTCTATGACACTTACAAAAAAGTAAGCATTATTAGTAATCAACCTATTTCTGCAAGGGAAAATCTGCAATCACACGCATGCATTCCTTTATAGTTGAGAAGGACACTCCATGTTGTAAGCCTAAAGGTTTTTCCTTATTGGGGTTAGTTTTAGGCTAAATATGCTGCTTCTTTGTCAGAAGTAGTTTAGGAGTTAATTTGGTTCTGAAATTTCTGAGACAGATAAGATTCATTAATAAATTTTTATGGCTCATTGCCTCAAGTTTCAACGTTAGATAATGCTTTTATTGCTTGAGTTAATCAGTAATAGTTGATTGTTTAACTATGGCTGAAAAACAAAACAAGAACAAACAAACAAGTAAGCAATAATACTAACAATACTTGTTAACAACCCGTCGTTTCTATTTGTACAGTTGTAGCTATAGTAGGAAGTTATCTATGTCATGTTTCCTATCGCTGACATGGGACCCCCACACACACCTGTCGAACCTCCGCTCCATTTTGGTAGTCATGGAAAACTAAAACTAGTACTGCAAAAACAGCAGAATGTGGTATTATATGTTTATTATATGTGGTATTGTGTGTTTATTATATGTGGTATTGTGTGTTTATTATATGTGGTATTGTGTGTTTATATTCATAACCTCTTGTTTGCTAATGTGTTTTTCAATCTGACATGAACCTTGCTATGTACCACGCTACCAACTTACGACTTATTTAAGCGTACATGTGATTTCAGAAACGATCCCCCATGAAAATATCCCGGCGACGCCCCTAGTTGTCAGCTATAAAAACCATTTCTGTTTCTTAGGATGAACTTAATGTCAGAGTTAGAGCTATTTGACATACTTAACTCAACAATAACAGTTAAATCTTCTGTAACATTTTTATTATTTTTGCACATAATATTGTGTTAGTTGTTTGTTTATCACTAATCTTTTTTTACTTGCGAATATCATCTAAACATTTAAGCTACTTGTTCGATCTGGTGTCATTCAAGTGTTACGAAAAACCCGCAATGTTAGATTTCACAAAATTTAAAAAGTCTCGTATACCACCTAAAGACAACGTTTGCGTGTATTTGGATGAAACATAAACATAGCCTGTGTGGTATAACCTTAATTTCACTTTTGCAAGTTTGCTATTATAATACATTGTATATAGGTTTGCAATAATGAAGTATGATATTATATACTCTACTCATTTGTATTGGTGTAGTTAAGAATGACGTGAATGCGGGTTTCTACTTATTGGTATTGGTCTAAATATGAGTGACGTGAATGCGGGTTTCTACTTACTGGTATTGGTCTAGATACGAGTGATGTGAATACGAGTTTTCAAGAAGTATTGTATATTCCTACTAGAAATCGGTATTGGTCCAATGAAGAGCGAAGTGACTTTAATCATGATCAGTCCTATTGTGATATACCAGATCTAAACCTTTAGAGGAACTTGGGTTGTGTATTTGTGATTTTATTTCACACGTTTTGCAAATAAACGTCTACTCAGGCGTTCTATGCCTTTAGAGAATTTGGGGTAGGGTTGTGTGTTGGATTAGTTTTAGCCTCATAAACCACATAATCAAAGTCGCATTTAGAAACAGGAGATCAAGGATAATTAAGATAAGATAATTTCTGGTTTCAGTGTAGAATTCTTACATTATAGATACTATATTTTGATGCATAGAAAAATAAAGTAAGGTCGTTTATTTTTACTTAACGTTAAAACAAAGAATTCCAATTTACCTAAGCAGTATAGATTGTTTTACACAAAAGAAGTAAAATGAAGAATTAATGAGGCGAACTGAGGTTACGAGAAATTAGAACATACAGGTTGTAAGCGACTCTAAGTTACCTTTCTGAGAATTGTGGTGTATACACAGACACCTGGTAACAGATGTGATCGTAGTTGGTTCGGATAGTTTGTGTTAATTTTCTTAACAGCAAATGTTTGACCTAGTTATTTACTAAAGAGAGTTATCTGGTTTGTTGTTTTATGATACATTGAACGAAAACAGTCATTTTACTAGAATACAGTATCTTGTAGCTAATAAATGAATTACTACCTCTGTTAAATGGAAGAAAATTGTGACTTGTATACATTTAACAAAGCACAGACTTAACTAGAAGGTATATATATATATACCCACTCGAGACGTTGAACTACAGTAAATAAAGGCACATCAAATAAAGTACACGATATTGATGATTAATTATATCCCAATAAAAGTTCATGAAGTAAATAAACAATGTTTCAAACTTATGATTCTCTATGACCACTAGAAACATTTTCTTTGTATCTGATGTCTCTGCATTAAAGAAGTAACAAAACAATAGTAATCAACTATAGTTTATGAAGGATCCTCTTTCTAGGTGATGCCAGTGGCATTGTTAACATTATATCTGTTAACTCTACCACCAGAAAGAGTATTAAAACAGTAATAATAATTTTTAGTCTTAGAATAATTCCATTAACAGATGATATCAGCGATTATCTCTCAGATATGGTAATTCGGTTCTCGCGAAGAAGAACAAAATATTCTAACCAACTTTTCATCTCAAAAAGTTTGCTTCTCCAAATGATGTTCAAGATAGTATCCTTCTGATCTGTATCGACCAACTGTAATTTCTAAATAATTCCTTGCCAGATGATGTCAAAGACTACCTATTTTCTAACTCCATATAGTCAGAAAATATGCATAACAACGAATTTATTGATTGTTGCATTATCATTTTGGAAGAACCCTTGTTCATCAGCGCGGAAACAACAATATAGGTGTTATCATTCAGGAGGTACTGGATATTATATCACTTTCATGTGGAAATTAAATGACCCACTCCTTCACACGAGAGTATGGCCCACATGATCACATTCTATAGTGTTCCCTATATTTCTACCCACCCTCAAAACATAAATGGATGAAAAGAAACTCAACAGAACACATCTCAAGATTCCAGTCATTTTCTATCCACTGTTCGCACTCTAAGCGTCTTTGAAAGCATGCTCTGTTGTTTGTTATTGAGATAAATGACTTTCTGCCAAAGTTTTAGCTGCTTTATTACAGTGTTCATAATGTTCTTTGTGTAGTCAGGATAAAATATATTACTGACCATTATTGAAGGAGTTGGTCAGTTTTGACGAATTGTGTTATCTGTGACACTTTACAAGCCTGTCTATTTTGATCTGGTCGCTTACTATCATGTCCCCTTGCTGTTTTACAGACTGACCGTGATATGATTCTATACTTGCATTTATTGAGTTCAAACAATCACTGAAACTTTACATCGTCAGTCTACATATAAATAAACAACACTCTACAAATTTGTGAAAGTGGGGAGAGGAGAGGCGGTTCTCATGAAGTAATCAGTAAAGATGAAGGTGCAAGGTTGCGCGGAACCTACTCATCCCATCATGTGGTTTTTTTGTTGTTACTTGGTGAATTTCTCCTGAAACTGTTTATCGAAAGAAATGTTACTGATATTTTTTTAATCTCGCTTAACCTTATGTTTTGCAAAATTTAGTGTAAAAGATTCGGAAAAATATTTAAATAAAATACCAAAATTTTACCATTTGAATTAGGAAGAGGTCAAAGGGTAATATAAGAAAACTGTATTATATTTGTTAAAATATATATGGCTTATGACTTGTTTTTTAATTCCGCTGTATTTGAAACAACACCCATTTCAAGTCAAATGCGTTTTTAAAGTAATTGCATTATATGAATTGTTGGTATTTGGATTTGAGATAATTAATTTTGTTGTTGTCATGTGATAAAATAAAAACAGTACTTACAAAAGTATTTAGCGAAACATACAAATTAACACTACTAAACCTGGGCTGTAAAACATTTTTCAACGTTTTCTTTCTGACTAAAGCTTTAAGCTTTCGTGATCAGTATTTTATACAATAATTACAGTATCTTGTTTTTCTTGAATGTTAATATCAGATATAAGTGCAGGTGCAAGAACAAAACTTGTTTCGGACAATTAAATCGTGATCTAAAGAGGAGAATCTAGAATTCTGTAGAAGCCGTAGTTACGCATACCCTACATCACCTGCTAGAACACATGAAATAAAACATTATATACGTAAATGAACTAGAATTTCTGGTCTTGGTACACTAATTAGTAGGAAGACTATGGTCATACTAAAGGGCAGGATACATGTGTGAGAGCTGAAGCAATGCAACCTACAACTAGAAAAAAAAAGGAATACAGCTTTGCAAACTTCATAAAACATTACTACAGATTTGTAAAATGAGGCTTTTGGTGCATTATTTTTATTACGACTTTGCTTGAATTGGATTCCGATTATCATGGTTTTTTATGTTTGTAAATGATCACTTCCATATTGATTTCGTGTTTAGATTGAGTTATTCTTACCGTTTCACTGGAGTCGATCAAGTCTAAATACTTGAAAGAAACTATGTATATATATTTTTAGCACCAGCCATGATATACGTGCTTTATTATTTAAAAGCTACTTGGATGACAAGGTAGCACTTAAATTTAATTCGTTTTTTGTTAGTTGGACAAACAATTAAAATAAAATTATTTTAAGATCGGGATTTTAGGATAGTTGTGCAATGGTTCCATAATCACAGGGTTAATAATGTCATGGATTTTTTAAGTATGTTTAAATATCTCTAAGAGTTATTTAGCAAAGTGTGTATTTCTTATAATCCACCAATATCAGTTGATATTGAATAATTGATGTTTATTGTCTCGATTTCTTTCAATTGTAATAACTACTCAGTCCTGTAAACAGTAGTCAGAATGTCTTTTTACCCTCTGATGAATGACATCGGATTAAAAGTAAATATGAAATAAAAATATAAGATTGCGTGTTAAAATAAGAGGTCGTAAGAAAGAAATGGAATTTTCTGTTCTACATGTAAGGTATGAGTAAATTATGGTTAATGAATAGTTATGTTTATTGTCCGTCTGCTATTAATGGAATCACATGTTAAGTGTTTCCACAATAGATAGCGCGAAACACAATTTCGCCCTAATTACTGAATGTCCTGACATCAACACAGTTTTAATAGATGTTTCCATCCCATATGATAATGCCAGACCCTAATTGCTCGTCGTAAAATGATTACAATTAAAACAGATCTTATCCATCCTGCATATATTTTTGATTTAGATCTCTGTGACTTCTACCTTCTTTTTTATATCTTCTCAGAGATGGCCTGAAAACTGAAGTTATTAAAGCAGTTGTACGTAATTGGATGATGTTGATAAGTGATGTTTGGTTACCATCATTGTACACCATTGGTGTGCGCTTCCTCTAACCTGATATAGTCGGTCTGTGGGAAATGAAATTACCTCTTCTTTTGGAAGACCAGGTGTGGACTTTGTGGTTCCTGTGTCCGGACAATGAATCCAAGGGTCCGTGGTTAGCATCCCGTGGCTGAAAAATGTGCTTTGCATTTTTTGGGGCCATGACGTCAGATAAGTGTTTACGGTTGGTGCTGTTTATTAGCCATCAGTTAAAAATTGGGGTGGCTATGCGCAGATAGCTCTTTGTATAGCTTTGCGCTAAAAAATCTGAAATAAAATTCAGAGCGCCCCTTGTATATTCTTTGTATGTTGATCATAGATACAAAAATAGTTCATGTTTTTACTGTGCATATCGCAGTATTGGAAAAGTTTTACATATACTGAGTGTGGGCCATAATCTAGCTTTTATGCAACTGACTTAAGAAAACGAAAATGATATAACAAAGCAACAGTTTAGTTATCTCTATCATTACCTTTATGTTATCTGTTTATTTAGAATATCTGTATTACTGCAAAAAATAAGAATTGAAGGGATAAGGTTATGCGAGTATTTTGTTAATTATGCTATAATTACCATATAGAATTTTGCATTTCTATTTTCAGTTTATGACACTTACTTCCTATTCTGCTTATATTATTATAACTTACACAGTTTACAAGAACTTATTGAAAAAGACTTAGAAAATTAATATAACAACATAATTTTTAGAATGTGTCCCAATGTCTGCTTTTTGTTTTGTGAACGTGGTTGTACTGGTAAAAAGAGAGAATAGAGAAGATCACAAAGCTTCATGAAATTAGAAGAGTTATGTGTAAAGTAATATGGGATTTTATGTAAATTTATTGTTTGTAAGCATCGCATTTAAAACTCCCACTGTAAATAATTTCCAAAGTTAAGGATGAGGAACTACTATCTTCTTAAAACAAAGTTATCAGCTTGAGAATAAACGTTGATGAAAAGTTTGTTTGATTTGTTATTAAGCACAAAGCTACACTATGGACAATTAGCGCTCTGCGAACTACGGGTATCGAAATCCTATTTTTAGCGTCATAAGCCGCTGAACCACTGGGAGACAATAAGTAGTATAGCATTATAAAATATACGTCTAATGCATAAATACAAAACATCACAAGAATGATGCTACATTGCCTGGAGCTTTGATTTATTAAGACCTAATGCCGAGTTCACGAAAATATAAGAAATATTGACATTTATGGTCGAAACGTTTTTCACGTCATTCTATGTTATCAGAATTATTAACTTGATGAATTTACACAGGTAACGTTCTTTTATATTCCTATCTTTAGGTCGGTTTCCAGACTAATATTTATAATTTTTTGTGCTGCATTCTGGTAATTATTTTAGACCGATTTCATGAAACACCTTTTAATTTGTTTCACAATTCATTCTTCAAAATTATTTTTGTAGCCATTGGGATATTATTGGGTATTTTCGTTAGTGTTTCAGAGTGGTTGGATTATTGCACCACTTCGAAATCCGTCTGTGTTCTATCTAATAACCTGGAAAAGATCCCGCACTACTTTGTGTTCGTTTTACTCGATAAAACTGTATGTGGCTATTTTGCTGTTTTCTAAAGGCATACGTTGATCCTGTGGCGTTTAGCACGATTAAACTTTAAAACATGCTTATCACATCAAATAGTAGACGTATACTGGTACAATTATTCATTGATACTTTTTCGAAACTTAACTTCTTAATCTGTTTTAACAAGAGTTCTCTTTCAATACGACTAAAGAACCACAACAATTGTCGGTTGCCTGTTGTTAACTTCTTTTTTAGCAACAACAACAGAAAGACTGAACTTTAGGCACGTACAGATCTATAACACAATGACGTTATTTTTCTGAATTTGATGACCGCGTGTTGTGTGCTCATTCAACTTCTTGTGCTTAATTTTGTTACTGTTATTTTCCCATCACAGAGTAACGGCTAAAGGCTGTGCTTGCGGCAACCTCAGAGTTCGCTCTCCTTTGATTACAGGTTACATATATATGTATACAAGTGAGTCGTTAATACGTTTCTTTGGTAACGACTTGGGCCATATGGTTTCTGAATAGCTTTACAAGCGAATCCACATACAAATTTGTATCGGAAAGATTTATTGAGGCAGATAACCAGTTTATTGGAGTCGATTAGGAAAAAATGGTTTCACTGAAGCAGCAATTATTAGCTTGATGGCGTATTAAATAAAAGTAATACATAATGTTCCGAAAAAGTGGTTAATTAACTTCAAGACTTAGAATCGTTGACAACCCCGAAAGTTTGAATTTTTCAACTTGAACACGTGTGCCGATTGATTTCTAGATTATATTCCCATGTATTTTTAGTTGATACAAGTTAAAAGGCTGGTCTATATATTCTCTAATTAATGATAAATACTAGTTGTAAGGTATTAGTAGGTGATACTACGTTTCGTACCAGTTTTTAGGTCCCGTTTCATTATATATGGAATCACTTAAAATTATACCCCCAAAATATTCACCCCCTACTGTCTCAGTCATATTTATGAGAGAATTAGCCGTAGAACTGAGATTAGATTAATTGAACTACAGGACATTCGCGAATTGCGGCAGCAGAAGTACAAAAACTGGCGATGATTTGTATGATTATGTTTTTCTTATATTTTAAAGGAAACTCAAATGAAATTCTTGTAATTGTATATATATTTGTAAATCAAACCAAATCATCTAATTCTTTGCGTATTGTTTATCCTTCTGTTGGAGAGGAGTTAGTATTTGGGCAGTAGTTGTAGGACCAAAACCGAATATTTTGTTGGTTGTCAGATCAATTTTACTTGTATTAGTATGCTACTGAGAAATCGTGACTTTATTCATATGAATGCAGAAGCTTCCAGTAGCGAAGAAATGCATTATAAAATCCGACTTTTACTTTACATGTTCATATGATTTATGGAGTGTAATTATGTCATAGCAACAAAAAACAGACGATACTCAAGGATATAAAAACTGTAAGTTTTTGCTGGAGTGTTCGTTAATTGTCACTCAACACAAGCAACTACGTTAGTATGTATTAGTAGTGTAGACATAAGTTACTTTCAGAGCAAGTGCACTCGTTATAAATCAAAATGCTGTCAGTTTTATATTCGAAGCAAATAAAAGCGGGACAAACATTATAACCTACTTTTTTTTAGTATTGACTAAAACCCGTAACCCTGCACATGACTGTACCACCCTTATTCACATGCCTGTTAGGTAAAACCCCCTTCACCTTTGACTTCTAAAAAGATCCGTTTCACATTAGTGTTTCAAATCGCATGGATGAATCAGAAAACCATCATTTACTTAAATGTTTATTTTGAATATCCTAAGTACGAAACTAATTATGATAGTAAGGTAGGAATTATATCGAAGATTTATACCTGCGAATCAAGTTTGCGATTTCATTGCGAATATGAGTTTTAAAAACAGAATTCGGGTTTTGTAAACGGTGCGAATTGTTGTTTATCTTTACTTGCGTGTTAAGTTTCGGTATTATGTAATCATAGAACTTACTGTCAGATGACTTTCACTAAAACTTTCCCAGCTGTGTCGTTGATTTGGCAAAGATTTCGACATAACCAGTTTTATTACAAACAAAACATTATCAAACCAATATCAGGAATAATCAAAACCTTTACCTACTCAATAGTACTGGTATCCTTTCTGTCTGGGTAAGAATTAAGATTCAAACGAGTTTTGCAACTTTTGTGTTTGGCATTATTCATGGAAAAACAAAAAGATCTACATAAATCAAACTCTGTGATGTGCATAAGATATCCTATTTCTCTTCGTTGGAAAGGTTAAGAAAATAATATTAGGTCAACATTGATACAGTTGGTGCCTATCTACACGTTATGTCTTAAGTAAACAAAGGGATAAATAACATTGATAACCAATGCATTTATGTACATATATATATTAACCTTTACCGAAAGCTATGGAACAGCAAATTTTGAAAAGAGGAATATCGTATTTTGTCACAGGAGTTCTCATTTTAATAGTGATGGTTTAGCCTTGTCTTCGGTCATAACCAAGACATTAATACCTGCCATCAAACTGGTAAAGATATTTAGTGGAATAGATGTCACCCACCTTATAAAGAAGCTCCAAGTACAGCGAGATTTAAGACAATATAGCATTATTTAATTGGACTTGGATCGAAGCTTTATGGTAGCAAACACTGATCACAACATGTGACATCACGTTATACTGAAAAATATATGACCTTTTACAAACTTTTCTGTTGTCGTAAGCAGTGCAGCATTGTATCGTTAAGAATATTGCAATGCGATGAAGGTATTTTTGGCTACAAGAACTGTTGCTAAGACTAAATTAAGTGAAACAAGCCTATATCATGTTGTATAAAACACAAACCCGTCTATTAGCGTGAGCATCGAGATTCATCATTCCTTGCCATGTATTTTTTATTTCAAAATTTTCCCACAAAGTTTGCTGAAGGTATCAGAAAGCCAATTCCTTACAATTACAGCTGCGATAAGAGGCTTATGGGTTACATCACGCCTATGACATCCAGCAGCATGGAATTCGCTATAGTGAATGTGCTGGTCTACAATTTTGAACTCGCATAAGTCATGATACTAAAGATTTATTAATCAACCCAAATAGTTTGTGTGTTTTTTGTAAAACGCCATTTTTGAAACTGCAATATCTTAATTAGTTACTGTTTCGTAGAATATTATTTATTTGGTTGTCGCTGTTGTATTCAGTTACAAAAACCTACAATACCTGGAAATTACGAAATAATTATTCATCACTTTCGGTTAAATGTTTATGTACATACAAAACATTTAAATACATCACAAAGTAATTATTTAGTAATTATCAATTATCTTTTTTGCCTTTCGAGAAAGTTTTTACGGAAACACTAAAATGTTTTTCTTCACAACGTCAGTGGAAAGTTAGTTATTACCTGATATTCTATAGGACAAATGTACAAGGTTTGAATGCATGACGTTTTTATTATCGTTTACTCATCACAGAGAACTTGTTTCTATCAAGACTCGCGGTAGTGTGTAATGCGACCAAAACAACCTGGAGGATAGATACGCCGTGTGTTATTAACAGGAGTGATAGTTTAGTAATTTTCCACTTTCTATAGCTCGGACTGTGGTAATCCAAATTATCACATATTTTCAGACTGTATGTTCTACTGGACCCTTACTTCACATACCAAATTTCAAGGCAATACATTAAGAAATACACGAGATATAACATATCTAATTTTGATTGAGTTTTTTTCCACTTTTTTATTTATTCGCTCCAAAAGTACGGAAACTTTATTTGATAGAAAAACAAATACAACTTTCATGAATTTCTTACAAATCTGGAACACTGATATATCTTTACAACCTGATATTTGGTCTAAGTATAAGTCGCATGTGCAAAGTTATTCAACAAAAACCGCTCAAATTTGACCAAAATTTTTGCGCATGTAACAAAACTATAGGGTGAAAGCACGTGCAAATACGTAAGTATTCGTTAGGCCAAGCAAACTAAATTAGCAGTTTCTAACTCAAGTTTTCAAAAGTATCATACGGATGGACGGTTATCATTCATTATTCATTACCAACTTTTAATCGCATGTTTGCTACATTTTATGAAATTCTCCTAATTACTAAACGTTTGGCGTCACGTGATATTAGCTTAAGCAATTAGCGTAAATAATGATGCTTGTACCTAGTGCTTGCGGGTGATGAGAAGCAACTGTTAATCTAGTTTCCTTGGCGTTACTGTAAAATAAGCTATTAACAGTGTTTTAGAGTGGAAAAACTACCATCATATATTTCAAAGAATGTGGTTGATTTTGTAAAACATAGGCCTGTTTCGAATAATAAGGTTGCGATCCTAAAACTAATATTACTTACTATCGAGTGTTATTTTCTTACATGCTGTGGTTTGCTGGTGTGTATAGACAAAAAAAAGTCATGATATCTAATGAAAAACACCCTGGGTGTGAAAAAAGATGTGTCCCCCCCCCAAAAAAAAAGGGATTAAGGAATGAAATAAAATTTGGTGACCAAACATATAACTAATAAGTGAGTATTTGCTGTAAAATGTTTGTCCATGCTATAAATGTAGTTATCAGTTTGGCCGCCAATTTTGACTTCACTTTAAGTCGTACACTCAATCCTTTTTTGGCCCCACCTTTTTTCACATCTAAGGTGTTTTTCATTAGATACAGGATTTACAGAATGCGTAGCATTTATGCTAAGAATTAATTAGCTGAAACGCTGTTTAAGAAATTACCAATAAATATGAAGCCCAGTCTATTATTTGATTCACCATTTCTCACGTCAGTGATATTGTAATAAGAATATACTTTGTGTCACATTAATAAAATGTTTTTTTTTTTCCTGTTTATGTTACATTTTAGTCCTCGTATTAGCTGAAACAATTGTGGGAATTATTGTCATCTTGATTTTCGGTTCCTCATTCACCAAGTATATGTTACATTTTAGTCCTCGTATTATATGGAACAATTGTGGGAATTATTGTCATCTTGATTTTCGGTTCCTCATTCACCAAGTATATGTTACATTTTAGTCCTCGTATTATCTGAAACAATTGTAAGAATTATTGTCATCTTGATTTTCGGTTCCTCATTCTCCAAGTGTATGTTACATTTTAGTCCTCGTATTATCTGAAACAATTGTAAGAATTATTGTCATCTTGATTTTCGGTTCCTCATTTACCAAGTGTATGTTACATTTTAGTCCTCGTATTATCTGAAACAATTGTAAGAATTATTGTCATCTTGATATTCGGTTCCTCATTCTCTAAGTATATGTTACATTTCAATCCTCGTATTATCTGAAACAATTGTGGGAATTATTGTCATCTTGATTTTCGGTTCCTCATTCTCTAAGTATATGTTACATTTTTGTCCTCGTATTATCTGAAACAATTGTGGGAATTATTGTCATCTTGATTTTCGGTTCCTCATTCTCTAAGTATATGTTACATTTTTGTCCTCGTATTATCTGAAACAATTGTGGGAATTATTGTCATCTTGATTTTTGGTTCCTCATTCACCATGTATATGTTACATTTTAGTCCTCGTATTATCTGAAACAATTGTGGGAATTATTGTCATCTTGATTTTCGGTTCCTCATTCACCAAGTGGTCTGCTTGGTTTAAACAGTGTTGTTGTCGAGGGTAGACGCGTGTAAGCTGATAATACTCACTTTTGATTTGGGGATTATGGGATCTAAACGAGAAGTTTGGAAATAACCAAGATGTCTCTTATAATGCAGATGAAAGTAAATTAAACAAATATGTGTAAAATATATCTGCTAAAAAAGGCCCCGAGTGCAAATCAAGCAATTGAAACCTGGTACCAGCCACAAAGTAGGAATAGTAAGTTTTGTGTTGAATAAAAACTGTTAGCAGAAGTAAGGCCCATAAAGTAGCAGGAATACATCGTCTACAAGGTTTTACACCTGTTCACAAGCCTCGCATGTGGAATTAACTTATTTACTTACATGTGCTCTTTATTTTAATCTTATAACACACAACGTTCCAAATCGAAACTAATAATCACTGTTTGCCGCCAGAGGGGAGAACGAAATAGTTTTTTACTTGATGTTACAAGTTTTAACTTCCTGGAATACCAACTTCAGGAAACTGATTTTTACTATTGGTTTCTTTTTGATAAGGTATTTTAATATTATTTTTCGGTTACATAACTGATGCTTCTTTACGTACAATTTTGATATATTAAAGTAATCATAAAATGTTGGTATGTTAGAATAATTAAAAAATAACTGATGCTTCTTTCCATACAATTTTGTATATCAAAGTAATTAAGACGTAATTGATGCTTCTTTCCATTGAATTTTGGTATACTAGAATAATTAAGACATAACTGATGCTTCTTTCCATAAAATTTTTTGTATATTAAAGTAATTGAGACGTAATTGATGCTTCTTTCCATTGAATGTTGGTATATTAGAATAATTAAGACATAATTGATGCTTCTTTCCATACAGTTTTGTTATATTAAAGTAATTAAGACATAATTGATGCTTAATAGTAAAACGTATATATTCTCCTATCTGTTTAAACAAATCTGCTTAAAACCGTGAAAACGAATAGCTTTCATTTCAATACATATTTGGTTATAACTTATTTTTTTTAATGTATTTCAGTTTAGAAAGATACTTTTGTTAAATACCGACCAAGCCAACGTTTCGGCGTTTCTCTCCATGAGCTCAGACCCTTTAAAAAACACATGCTACTATGGGAATTTCGAAGTGTAAAAATCAAGAGTGAAACAGTGTATCAGTGAAGATTACATTTAATTCTGAGAGTTAGGACAACTATTATTTTAGGTTTTGCTAGATCTATGGCATGTTAACAATAGAATTAATTTCACCGAACTCTTGGACTAGTGGTTAGCCTGTCTGGAATATGAATTCGAAGATTTATGGTTCGATTGTCGTTGCTGTAACACTGTCCGCACTTTGAAGCTGTGAGTATACTATCAGATTGATGGTTATATTTTCCTATTCGGTCTGACAAAGGTATTTTAAAGAGCTAAATATCTACTTTCTATAGGTTTTCTATCGAAAATCTAGGTTGGATCTGCGTATATAGGTAGCCTGTTTGCGCGAAATTCTGAAAAAAAAACAATTTTACAGAAGTAGCAGAAAAATATATGGAGTAGTAATATAAAAGCAAATGTTGAAGTGAGAGAAGGTTTACTTGACACTGGTTGTGTTTCCTCCACCCTAAAGGATATACACTAGAGAAAGGTGGGTACCATGCAAGCACGTGGCTGTGTGGGATCTTGATGTATTGTGGCGAGATTATCCTTTTACTACCTACACAGTTTGTTTGAATGAGACTTGATATATAAGAATTGCATAATTTCGGCGCATTTTGCAGCTGAAAAATGCATGAAGATGTCGAAGCAGGAAATTAGCTATTTAACATTTATTCTGGTGGTTAGTGTTAAGATTGTTTAATTTTGGCATGTACGCATCAAAAATGATGTAAAAAAAATATGTTTGAATTTATATGTTCGCTTCTTCAGAAAGGCCATGATACATTTTCAACCATGATTATTTTTAGCATAGCGGTTCATAAAATGGCTGAGATTTTTTCCTGTTTTTTTTTTTTCGAGTACAAACTTTTAGCTTGTAGCTCTGCCATCTCTTGACCGATTTCAGATCTAATTACAGTTTTTGACTCAGGAGGTCAAATCCTTTCGATTGATGTATTTCCACACACTCAAGGTTTCACGGATTAATTTATTTAACCCCTGCCTAAAAGAATTTGAATTTGAGTGTAGGCTAGTAGAGATCCTGATGAGTAATAAAATCGAATCGGGTACACGCGAGCCCCACGCTTGGTACTGCTGGCGCACGAAAATATAATTAATAAAAAGGAACAAAAAAAGGTCTCGTATATTAATTTACTCTGATCCCGTCTGAAAGAATTTCAAGTGCCACGGCTATTGAGGATTTTTTTTTTAGATAAGAAAACGATTGAAGAAATAAGAAGTAAATTCAAACTACACATTTGGGTATAGTATGCTATTCGCGTTTTAATATTTATTTTTACATGGGAGCACTTTTTAATCCGTAAAGAATACCAGTTCTATAGTAGAAAAAAACTTGAATACCATAAAGTCTTAATTACAAATAAAGTAAAGGTAGACCTCCGTGCAACAGGGTAAGGTAAAGGGACCACGCAATTTACTAAGAGGTTGCGAGATAGCGGGCTTTAGGGGGGACTTGACCCTCTCAAAATGTTATTTTAAATTGAATCTCGAATTATATGTCTAAATATTTCTTTAAGGGAAGAAATAACTATCAGAATAGAGGAAAAACATTTTTTTTTCATTTGTTTGGAATAGTACGATATCTGCCATTATTTATAAATGATAGAAGTTTAACATCTTGGTCGTTTTTTTTTTTTTCGCTGTTTAACTGTAAGTATTCAAACAGGAATAGGAGAAAGGAAATGTAAAGTCTGTAATATGTTATCAATTTGTTCTGCCAGAAGATATTTTGTTGTTAAGTTTATGAAAAATTTGCATTTTGCTCTTGGTTACGATGCATTTCTGTTTGAGAAAAGTTTTATTTGATTTAATTTAGCTTGTGCTCTTTTTCTATCATTGCCTCAGTATAACACAAAGACGGTTACACCTTGTGGGCCAGTTTTTTTTTCTTCTTAAAATCCACCGAAGGGCGAAAGAACGAATACCAAGTTCGATCTCTACATGTTATGACTTTCCTAGCAGGTGACGAATGTAAGACAATGTTAAAGTGGTGGTTCTATTACACATTCAAACAATTCGAACAAGCATATGGTATACAAATGATCGTTATTACGCTCAATGAGCCAATAGGCAAAGGGGACGTTCGCATGTTACGATCACGGGACAATGTTGCAAATCTTTTTTTCTAACTCCTTCTTCACTAAGTATCTTCATAGATGCGAGCTGAATTAAACATGTGAAAACAGTTTAGAGTTAATTGAAAGGAAACTGACAACAAACGAGACAGTGTGATGATCTTATTAGCTGTTTTTAACCTTAAAAAAACCCTATATTTTTATATGTTGTTTGAGTTTATTTTTTCAAAGATCGTCATAAAATATTTTAAGTACTCGTTAATGTTAATGATAAAACGTACTCGAAAGAGATTCATGTGAAATAAACAAGTCTAAATACACGTATTAGCTTTATTGGAAATGTTAAATAAGAATAATCATGCGATCAAACAACAGACGTGCTGTACAGAATTATCATTATTTAATTCTTTTAGTCTCCGTGAGAATAACAACTGTCTTCGCGGTATGATCATTGACATCGTCTTTCAAGCAACTCGTACAACAAACGGCACTTGACGGCGGATGGACTTTTCGCAGAGCTCATGGCGGCTGGACAACCCGTGAACGATCCCTACTGGGAATTGGAGAGGTACCTTGAACTGGCGCAAGTAAGTGAATGAGAATGGTCTATTTTTTATTATTAAAAGTGACGTAAACTGTTACCAAATCGTTTTGGATAATGTCCAATGACTGTCTAGAGAAAACTTATCACGCGTGAAAAGTAAATCAACTTTAACTTGGTAGTTTTGATAGATGTTTAAATAACATAAAGTGAAGATTTTCACGTGCCTTTTTATGTATTTTTACTTTTGCTTAAACATGTTTATATAACAGTGCACTAATATAGTTTTGTAATTATATAATAACCCGATTAAGACAATTTTATGAGTTTATAATCAACGGCAAAGTTAGCCTATCTTCTTTCTACGTATATTTCTTAAAGTTTTACAGAAAGTAATTAATTAATGGTGTAAATTTTTTACAAGTATCTACATTTCAACTAATGTCAGATAAATTCATGCAAAGAATTAATTTAGTAGTTTAACACAAGAAAATTGTACGTTAAAATTACAGCAGTATCAGCGTATGGAAGGTAATTACAAATATATATATATTCCTTGATTTCATATCAGTTTCATTCCATCGCATATATTAAAATAGTGTATTGAAAGTAAATGTAGTTTTATTGAACAATGGCGCCAGTTATTTATAAGGCATAAATCCGCCTTGTTTCTTACGTGCAAAGGGTACATTTTTTTAATCATCATATCCACATTACTGTGGCTGATTATGTTTCCACATTTCACGTGCTGATTTCTCGCCTCACTTCTATTATAAATTCAAATTTCCTTTATGGCAGTATTCGTTGACTTTGTTCTTTTAAATCGAAATTTTGCATTTTTAGCCATAAGAAAATTATTCAAATAAATCAACAATCATATTTTCTTTTCTTTACATACTTAAATGAATGTGTAAATCATGATAAACTTCAACGCTTTCTTTTGTAATGCTTACTATACTCATTTGTAACTCATGTAACTAAATGTAACTCATTTTTACAATCCTAATTATATGTACCTGAGATGCATTGCCCCCACCTATTAAGGAGATATTACGACCTTGGGCAGTGGGCAGGAACATGTGGATTTTCTTGATAAGTTATGTATCCAGCTGCATTTTATCAACACCTTGATTCAAAGAAAATCTTCTATAGGGCGTAGCGAAACCCAGGAACGGTTTTTTGTCATTTATCGGCATACGTCACCACCTATATTTTTTGTGATGGATGGTGTTTTTGGCAATCATTGCATGTGATTAAAGTTTTGCATTTATTTGGACATTAACTAGCCTTCTAGTCGGAAAGCCAACACCTCTTATTGTCATTAAAGCTGTGTAGAAATGCGCTTTCTTCATTTCAACATCAATGAGAAGGATAAACATATAAAAACAAATGTTTGTGTATATTTAGTTCTTTATATCTGTTTTGGTAAAGGTTGATTTTAGTGTTAACATTTAACAACAATAATCTCCAGTGTGAATGGAAAGTTCCAGCTCGTGCTCACCAAACTTACAATTCATGTAGTTTATTCCGTGCAATATGTTAAAACTAATATTTACATCGTTAATAAAAAGTAGGACTGTGTTTGCTAATTGTTTCCAGCAATGATAGGAAGAAATGCGGGTCCGTTTTCGTATAACACACACATTCTTTATCCGAACTTTTACACTGATTTCGTGAAGTAAGTATAGTAATATTCACTGTTTAAAACAACAACAACAACAAAAAACAATACATATTTGGCTAATTCTGTTGATTCTTCCCAAACCTGTAAAATTCTCGGACTTAATTGCTAATATTGAGAACCCTCCACCATAGCGTGAATATTTTTTCAGATATCCA
>NW_013668102.1:132238-156593 GCF_000517525.1 Limulus polyphemus
TTGCGAAAACTCACACTGACTAAATCAGACATATTTGAGACTTGTGTTTTGATTTTGCAAGGAGTAAAGATTTAAAAAAAAAAGTTTTTATAGTTTTTCAAAGTTTCATACCTGCCATACCTTTGCATTTCGACCAATCTAGGTGACACTTTGCAAAACGATAACTTGCAACTGCCCCTACAAACTAGAAGAAACATGTATGGGATTTGTACACATCTTTTGATTTTACAGGGGCAAAGGTAAAAATAAATCACTATGTATATAACAGGGAGCTCTGAACGAAGAGACGTTGTCTGTATACGTAAACGTTAGAAGGGGTTGTTATTAAAATTAACAAGATCAACAAATTAGGAATTTAAGAACCAGCAAATAGGGATCGTAAAAAAAGGTAAACAAACAAGGCTGGAGATACTGTAGACATTATTTATTCAAACTACAAACTCCTATTTTGGCTCCATGCTGACACCTAGAATTAGATTTGGTGGAGCCAAAAGAGGAATTTGTAATTTGAATAAATAATGTCTAAATTATCTCCAGCCTTGTTTGATTACTTTATTACGACCCCTATTTGCAAGTTTTTAATTCTCAATTTTTTATTTATCGTTTTTGTTGGCTTTTTTATGCTCAACTATGGGCAAAGGATTACTTGATATGATAGCTAACTTTATACATTGTAATGATAATAAACATAGCTAGTAACTAGCTAATACGGTTCATGATGATTTACTGTAGCTATTGACTATTTGATCGCATTAGTTCGAAATGTAAAATGTTAAGCTGCAGCTGGAGATTTTTATGGACATTTGTTTGAGAATATAGTGAGCATTTATACTTTCTGTGTAACTAAATTCTTTATGTATAATGCATAGCAATGGACAAATGTATCCCCAGACTAAGACACAACCCCCACAAAGCGCGTATGAAATTTTACCAGCAGAAAAGCAGCCTTTTCAAATAAAACATATACGTCTAAATCATCGCTTTAAATAAATCTTTGTATCCTTTAAAGTGATTATTCTACGAATGTGTGTAATAAAATTTAATATTATCTGTATTGATTTTTTTTACTCCTTCACTTCATACATAATCTAGGGGTCGGCTCCCTAAAGACACCGATTATATAGTGTACAAAGCATTGAGTATCTACATGGTACAGTCATCTAATGTTCATCTATTATTGGCTGCTATTTCCTGTTCTACCCCGTACTTAAGCTTTTTAAAGGAACACAAGATGTTTGTAGGAAAGCTACCTTCAAGGACTAATGATAACATCGTTTACACTAGAATTATAATGTTTTGTTTTTTTTATCTAAGGTAAAATGCTCCCCAGTGATATAGCGGTATGTCTGCATATTTACAACCCTATAAATCATGTTTCGATACCCGCGGTGGGGAAAGCACAGATTGCCCATTGTGTAGCTCTGTGCTTAAATTAGAAACAAACAAACTTCTGTAAAATATTGAAGAACAAATCGATTTTTCAATACCTCTACGACCGTTGCAGTACCTTATTTAGTACTAGCTGAAGTACCCGTACCCTGGACGGAAGTTATGTAAATTCATGATTAATGAAAGGTTATCTTAGGACATGAAAAGTTGCTTCCCTTATATGTAATTAAAAAATAATAATAAAAGCTGGTAAACACAAAATGTGAAACCGCAACCTTGTATGCATCTCCCCATGGATCCATTGAACCTCCATACCAAATTTGGTGAAGATCATCCATCCACAGCCTGCGAAGTAGTCACATGGACATACAACAGACACTACTATATTTATATTTATATAGATTACAGTATATTTGTAGATATGAAGTAGAAAATACACGTAAATAGGGTTCACATTTGAGATTAATTACCAGCATAAATAAACTATTTATATAAACTTTAATGATAATAACATAGCTGATTATTTCTCATTCTCCAACTAATTTTAGAAATACTCGGCTATATTATTATCAAACCATTCAAAACGAACAATGAACTTTTGCTAATTCGAAATAAAATAACAAAATCAGTGTATAAATTTGTATCTGTTAGACAAAAATATTATACTTTTGTTTGTCAAAAAGACTTTAAGTGTAGATACACGTTACAAAGGTTCAATATTTGTATAATGTTATTATCTACATTTTAAATAACGGTTTATCAAGCTACCCCGAAAGCTTTATAATTACATTTCATCAATACCGTTTCAAAATTTCATAAAAATCTTCTGAAACATAGGTTCATTACAAAAGTACAAAAAGAAAGAGGAAATCACACTTTTGGAACAAACAATATTCTTCAAAGGACTATCAAGGATATTAATTTCTATACGTTCATGTGCTCTATTTAGTTTAACATTTTCTTGCGACGTCAGATGTATTTTAATAGAATATAGTTTTTTGTCCATGAGTGTGGTTTTCTCTTTCATTTTTAAACTTGATATTGTGTTCCTTTTTTACAACAACAAAAACTCCTGTTACATTGAACAAACTTCTGTTTTGCTTTATAACTGAAACTGATCCCGATTAAAATAAATAATTCGTACTAACAATTCATAAAAACATTAATAAACGAGTAATAGAGTAGTGCTTTAAACAAGATGCTTATCTTCTAACAAAGAGTTCCTAAGTTCAACCTTTAGATACTGTTATGCAGCATTACATCATGCACATCAACCTATCATATCTGAAAAAAACATTCGATAAATGTCTAACAGAAGTTGAAATATAATTCTATAACTTGATAGTATAAAAGTATTTTTAACTTCCAAGAAATATATTAATTGAAAGTTGGCCTTATGTGAACTGATACAATGCTACAAATAGATTCATTGATTTATTTTTTAATTGGCAAGTGTCTAATAGATTCAGACAGCACGATATATTAACAGCTGAACTTGAAATTATAGAAACCATACTAACTTGTGCAGAGCCAATTAAATGGGGGTGGGGGGGGCGGGCTCAAGCTCAAAGGTGGCCTCAAATTTAGACACTTGTTATGTTTTTGCATTTGTTAGGAAGAGCATTTATTAAATGTTAATAGATATATGCTAAATAAAAAAAATAATCAAATTATGTTTCACTTTTCTTTTGGGTTTATGATTGTCTTATTTTGTTTTCATATGTCATCATTTTTTATTATTATAGCCAGGGGCCTCGAAAAATAGAAGTTGCCTGAGCCTCTGAAACTTTGGGAGGGCCTGGCCCTATGTGAAAACACAGTAACTTCATTTAGATATCATTTTTGGAGACTAGATATTTGCATGTAGTTTCTATGAAAAGTGAGGATGTTACTGATTTAACATAGCTGTTTTACTACTTTCTGTTGCTAAGAGAAAAAAAAATCTTATTTCACGTATCTAGATTTACTGCAGTCGAAATAGATAAAAATAATTTATCTGCGCAACTATGTGAGACGTTATTATACACTTATCGCGCGCGCACACACACACACAAAATACAATTTATTTTATTTTTTTATTTAAGACAAAAAAAAAAAGATGAACACTACTTGCAAGCTGCATTACAGTTTCCTTAATTGACAGAAATTTTATGTTGGAGTGTAGTTTTTAATTTCAGGTATGTGTTTATTTGTAACTTTTTAGTGTCAGTTGATCTCATAGCCTATGAGATTTATACTACTTGAACGCCAGCAGAATTGTGAGCAGATTGTATTTCCAGTTACGAAACTAAATTGGCTCTGAGTATTTGTTCGTCTGTCTGATTGTATAAACGTTAGGCTACCAGTTTTGAAACGATTAATGAATGTTTGCAGCGTCAGCTTTAATCTGGAATATTTAGTTGTTGTTTTTCTTAGGGAAAAGTATACTTTTTTATACTGTCATAAGATGGATTCTATAACACACACACACACACTTTATATACAAGTTGGAATTAAAATAATTTTGTACAGCACTTAACAAAGGTTTGATGGCCATCTGGCGTCACTCGTTATAATGAGGAAGCCAACGACTGAAGTACACACATAATTTAGGGTGATGATATTCGACCGAAACTAAACTTTCAAAGAACCAGACAAGGCATTCTAATGTCATCAGATGTCGTGTTAATGAAATAATCGACAATTTCCTCTATTTATGGGATGTAGAACTCCGGATATGACGTCATTACTGACCTATGTAAACTTTCGTTAAAAGTTTTCTCTGTGTTTTATTTTTTTATATAAGGCTAGTTTTACATAAATGCTTAACGTAATATGGTCAGATTCTGCACTTACGTCTTGGGTCAGATTGTGTGTGGAGTTATTGCATATATTTTAATATTTCACATTGTTTTGTGCATTTACGGTTGTTAGTGGTTATACTTCTACTAACAATAGAACTCTTGTTTATCTCTGATATAATAACTCTAGATACTCTATAAAAGTAACGAAAACTAGTAAGAAATTTATTAAACATTTTATCATTTATTTTGCTTACAGTAATCTGGATTTTTCCAAAGAGTTTTACAAGTAATTTGTATAAAACTTTTGAGAGATAAGGTTTTGTTATAAAACGAATTCGATGCTCTATGGTCACTAAGTTACATTGAAAGTATTAATTTCATACTAAATATGACAACTTAATATTCATTTAGATATTGAACTGGAACGATCGTTGGTCTCGTCATTTGAAACATTAAAATTTCTGAGTCATCATTTTAGATCTTAAGAGAAATGCTTAAGAATGCCATCGATTCAGTAAAAGCTTTACAATATGGTGATTACCCGTTTCTATGTATTTGTATATATCTTTTGCGTTACCAACAATTAACCCATTACCGAGTGACTCATTCTTCATTCTTTTTTTATATTTTGTTATATTAAGAGCAATGAGGAAAGAGTTCGATGTCCTAAGTTCTACAAGTTTTTATAGGACTTAGATACTTATATGAAATTAGCGTTTTAAGCTATTTATGAAAACTCTAACAAAGAATGTATTATTTGTCAGACAGCAAATACTGTCTGTAGAGAAACATTGTCTCGTTGTATTTATAGTGGGTTATTATGTCTCTGAATCTTCGTAGTGGGATATTATGTGTCTGTATCTTCGTAGTGGAATATTATGTCTCCGTATTTTCGTAGTGGGATATTATGTCTCCGTATTTCGTAGTGGGATATTGTGTCTCCGTATCTTCGTAGTGGGATATTGTGTCTCCGTATCTTCGTAGTGGGATATTGTGTCTCCGTATCTTCGTAGTGGGATATTGTGTCTCCGTATCTTCGTAGTGGGATATTGTGTCTCCGTATCTTCGTAGTGGGATATTATGTCTCCGTATCTTCGTAGTGGGATATTATGTCTCCGTATCTTCGTAGTGGGATATTATGTCCTCTGTATCTTCGTAGTGGGATATTATGTTTCTGTATCTTCGTAGTGGGATATTATGTCTCTGTATCTTCGTAGTGGGATATTATGTCTCTGTATCTTCGTATTGGGATATTATGTCTCTGTATCTTCGTATTGGGATATTATGTTTCTGTATCTTCGTAGTGGGATATTATGTCTCCGTATCTTCGTAGTGAGATATTATGTCTCCGTATCTTCGTAGTGGGATATTATGTCTCTGTACCTTCGTAGTGGGATATTATGTCTCTGTACCTTCGTAGTGGAATATTATGTCTCTGTATATTCGTAGTGGACAAATGTGCTTTTCTATTTGTATACAGAGAAGTTCTCTGTATCGGTTCAGTAGAACATCGTTCTCTTGTCTGCATAGTGAAATATTATATCATCTCATCTATATGTTTTGGAACATTGTTGTTATTTGTTTGAATATTGAATTTTATGATCCGTCTCTATATAAAACATGACTTGAATTTTATTTTTGAGTTCGCTTGAAAAAATTACAAGTGACTCTTAAAAACTATTTGCAAAAATATTGAGTCCAATTACAATTACGTGGCCCATTGGACATTCGTTGAAAATGTATTATAATTAAGGTAAAAAAATTAGTATTTTCATGTAAGCATCCGGTCAATAAAGAAAAAAATGCAATGTTTTCAGTGTTTTTATTAAACTTGGATTAACTAAATACTGTGAATGTGATTCTCAATAACACTAACTGTCATAAGACAAACTGAAAGCAATAACTGAAATGTTCAAAATTCAGAACTTATGGCTACACGATTGGCAGATAGTTTGTTGACAGTTTTAACACACGCAGGGAGCATCAAAATGATTTGAGAAGTTCTCTGATGAATGTAAAAACACGTATTTATATATATACACGATACTAATCTGAAAGGAATCGGGCTTTAGTTACATGAAAGGGTTAATAATTAAATTTTGCAGTTTTATGATGTAATTCAATTTTGTTTTCAAGCACAAATAAGAATGGTGTCTTGTTCAACTTCAAATAACGCGGTGTTCGTTATATTTATTATCCTTGTCGTTTCTGATTAGATTAAAATATTCGTTGAAACAAAATTATTATAATGGAATTTATGAGGCCTTATTTTGTTGTCACTATTCCCAAAGACGAAATGTAATAAACATATTCAGCCTCGAGTTACTCAAAAGATAATCAAGGTATATGTGTGTGCTGGCTATAAGTATATTTAGATTCAAAATCGCCACGTCAAAGGCAGGTTTTATCGCTATGTTACGTATTAAAATTTCAAATGGTCTGAAACCAAGTTAACTGATAAATTTAAATTAACATTCAAAAACATGCATAGCTTATAGTGTTAGATATGTATTGTGAAACTCCCGCCTGTTCTCCAAAGTTGTAGACGATTCTCGAGAGTAAGAATCAAAAGTATATGTGTGTACTTAAACGCTTTAATCAGTATTGTAACGTAAGACTGAATTTTCTAGAAAACTTTCCCACGCCTATAAATATAACCAACGCGCCGCGCCAAAAGAGAGTGTCTATTATTAGTTCGCTATAATCAGTGTGTTATAAACTTCGAAAGCTATAACTGTGCTTCTTATAACGCTCATCAATCGGAAAACTTAAGATATTTGACCAGCAATATTTATAAATTTCTAACACTACAAATCGTCTAACTTCAGTGGATTCTCATTGGATATTAATATTTTTACGAAAACATTACCTAACTTCAACTGTGGAAAACCTAGTGTGTGTTCAAGGACAAAGCTAGCTAGCTTCCCAGCGGATCGTATCTACATTTAAATTATCAGTTAACTCGGCTTCGGACTATTTGAAATTGTAATACGTAACATAACGGAATAGTGATAGCAAAATAAAGACCCATTAAGATTTCTTTTGATAATAATTTTGGTTGAACGGAAATTTTAATCTAATGAGAAAAGTGAAGAATCTCAGATACAAACACTACGTTTTAAATGCTTGTAAATGAACGAGATAACATGTTTACCTGTAATTGAACGAGACAGCGCGTTTACTTGTACGTAAGCGAGACATTAAAACTGACTTCCGATCAGAGCAACTTGTGTACTTAAATCCACCTGCCAATCATTGTAACTAATCAAATATACTTTTCTTACATTTCTATTTATCAAGATTAGAATGCATTATTTCATCAGCTGGGTACCCTCGCTTTTAACAAATTGTCGACTATAATGTTTACTTATGCGTGAACAAGAAAACATATTACTTGTTTTCATTTGTTTCGAGTTGAAGATTTTATGTAATAAGAATATTTTATCATATGTAAAAGCAAACACAAATTAGATAATAATGAGAACACGGAAAAGTAAAAAAAAAACAACAAAAAACAATGTACACCACAGATGAGGTTTAACTAAAAATTCTTTGTTTAATTCAACTCTTACAAAATGTATTGTTATGTTCAACTGTTAACAAACACCCTGAACTGTTAATAAATACAGTTTTCTGTCCAGTTATAACTGAATGCACTATTACGTCCGACTGTAAATACAGACGCTGTTCTGTACAACTTATATAAACGTGCCGTTTTTTTAACTATAGATAAACACAGCATTCTCTTGAACTGTTTGTGTACCAGCTGTTTGTCATGGATAAAGTATTTCATTTTCTGCGAAATTAATAATTATTTGGAACTGTTCGTAAATAAATAGAGTGAAGGTTCGTAGACTAGTTATTTACTCTGAAGTACTTTCCATTGAGGCGGCGGTCTATGGTTTTTCGCAAGATCTTTAGGCGCTCGCTATGTAATATTATACAACTCGTGTCTAAATGGCCTTGGTTCTTCGGGTGTCCTTGTGTCTATTCCGCCCATCTCTTTCATAGGTAGCCGCCCGGGCTGGTCAAGTGCAACGACCTTCCTGTTGACCTTGTCATGCTTTTGTCCTCTCGATAACTAGCATCTTGACCTACAATGCGAACACTGTATCAAACATATGGTCAGTTTAATAACGCAGTGTTTTTTGTTATACTAGACAAAGCTGTTGAAAGGTTTACAAAACCTTATTCACTTTTTACAATAGTAAAGGTCAGAATTGTAATGGACTTTTTGATTTAAATACCTGGAACATGCCACTTCTAATTCGTATGTTATTCGTCGGGTTTGATGTTAGAAAAATGCGAACGCAAGTACCTATTTATATCTGGGAATATAGTGTTCTAAGCTACACTCAGTCGCATATGTGAGCTGATTGTCACTTTTGTTCAAACATTCACGATTTCTATTTGATAACATTTGTTTAACATTTCTGTGCTATCGGATGTATTTGTTCGTTTTTTCGTTAGATAAGCTTCTCTATCGTTTATTTGTAAACGTTTTGTGTTCATGTAAATACAAGGTTGATTCATACAAACTCGACAGATTCAAGTCAGTGAACGCGTGTGGTGGAGAATACCGTTAGTTCTCTGTATAAATAACAGTGTTAGGAATCAGAAAATGTGTTGTTAATAACTAGAAAATGCCCGTTGAAACAATTCTACGGTAATTTTTTCTAAAGATATGATGAATAAGTATAAAATTTGTAGTTAACCCAATCCCTTGGTTCAGAGCGTATATGTCGTAAAATTACTTCACAAAAAGAAATATTTTTGTTCTCGTGTGCTTCTTAATTTGACCGTTCAGCATGTACGAAGACTGAACGATAGATGTTGATATCAATATGAAATTTTAGGAATTGCAAAAAATGAATAATGTTCTTGTAATGTACTCTAGAAAAGAAGTATTTACGATTAACCGTCCAGAAGATACAGAGCGTGACAGACAGAGATATATAAAATGGTACACATATAGTTCCATCTCTCAAAGCTGCTAGCTAACCTGTTACAAAAGTGTCATTTAAATTTACTGATATTTGGCTGTATCTTTATTCCTTTACCATCAGTTGTTGATTCGACTTCAAGAATGAAAGAAGTCACTCTACAAACAGTTGTGATACTGGTCTTACTGATTCATTATAAAAATAGACTTTAGAAAATAAGACCAAGAACGCCAACTTGGTTTGGGGTTCTTAAAGAGTAATAGAAAAATTACATTTCAGTTCCTGACCAGATTTATCTATTTATTTATTTCTTATTTAAAAAATGTTCAACGTAACAGAAGAAGCTGCCAATACACTGTTACGTTACACCCATTATTCAATCCTTTTTGTTTCAAGTAAGACTTATGATTTTGACAAATCCTTTGTTTGTTTTTTTCATCGTTGGACGATGCACAATAGCTCAAAATCATAGACCATAACATTTAAGCCCTCAAAAAGTGATTAGTTAATTTGTTATGACCTGTTTGACGTTTTTAACGTGGCTGATAGTTATCATTCAAACTGACATTCCGTAAATGAATACAAATGAAAATCTGGTTTCTACTTGTAATGGTTAGGCGAATATGAAGCTGTGTACAGACAAACAAATTATCAGTCAGATAATCATGTTTAATTTCCATTTAAAGGTCCGCACACAAAGTTTTATGTTCTTTGGTCCTCAAGATATTGAGGTTTTAGTTCATGGTTGGATTTACATTTAATGTCCTTAAGGAGTTCTGTATTAGCATATTTGTATCTACCACTTTTATTAAAAATAATGTAAATATGACATACCCTCTAAAAATAATTTTTTTTTTGCACCATTAAAACGCCCTTTGAATATTTATTGATAAATTTATCCCACATCAAAATGACAATAACAAAACAAAAATGAAGTTTTCTATGTGTTAAACGTATACAATGTTGTATCTGGTACCCATTAATAGAAATTTAACCATTTAACATTGTTATAAGTTATGCTTCTTAGGTAAAGTCTACATGTAGAAAACTTTAGTACGTTAAGAAATAAATATTTTTGGGAACTTACATTTAGCGAACCAGGTGTTCAAATAACAATTTAATGCAAATACATATTCGTGAATAGAGTTGTTTAACAGCAAGTAAAAGCTTGGTATAGCCTGTTCTTTTATTGGAGGTGTGTCTGTGGTCCAGACTAGTTTCGGAGAATTCCACTCCTCATCAGTGACCTGGACACTATCACCAATGAAATTTTATACCAAACCAAGCCTTTATAGTAGTGAGGTATTGAAAATCGAAATGGTGTATTTAAGTGTTTTACACTTACAAAAAAGAAACCTATCATTCTATAGCTATTTGAAGAACTTGTAGCATTCCGCCACAATTTAATTCTTCGTATTATTAGTCGACACTGGGCAGCTGGTACATAATTGAATAGAGTTGTTTAAACATTTATTTAACAACAAGTAAAAGCTTGAAATAGTCCATTCTTTCATTCTGCACATGATGTATCCATTTTAATCCTAAGAGTTTGTTCTTTAAACTCGAAGAAACACTGAGTGATTTAGTGATCATATGCTCTTCGTGTGACTGAAATAAGAACATACTGTTACTTTTAAATTAGTTTTTCTTTCACGTGTTTGATGTAAACTTGTCATAGGCTTTAATGAATCACCTTCAAAGTACAAATTTCCTGTTTATCCCCACCCACTCCAACAGTTGAACCAACATGGATTTCAATTCCAAACAGTGTGTTAATAACCAAATGAAATTTGTTGAGTGATTGAAGTTTGTACTGTGGTGTATTCTAATGAGAGGGAAGTTTGTCAGAGCATTCTGTTGCATCTGTTTACATTGTGACTCTCGATGACGTGTAAAAGGATTATATTGCATCAGAGTTAATTATGTTGCATCTGTTTAAAATATATCAGAGGCTTGATGAACTAGACAAGAGTGTTAATCACCGAAATTGTCGCCTGTCTCTGATATGTAGCAGCTAGAAGACTAAATATTTTTTGTTAGATTTAATGATATAAACCAAGTTAGGTTTAGCAAATTTATGAAGCTGAATTGTTTTGAATAGCAACTGGCTCTGAAGCTATAACCAAAATAATAATTAGAAAATAAAACGTTATATGCTAAATGACAGTTTTTAGCATCTAAGTTACTTTCAACAGGAGATAAGTTATATGAATTTTTTATGGCATTTAGATGTCAAAGAAACAAAAATATGTATGCTTTTCAAGTCATCTAAAGCGTTCGTGAAGTAAGTACAGAAACTGCGAAGGTCGGTATCTGCGCTTCACGTATATTTTCTATATTACTGTTAACTAGCTGACATACCTGTTCAACGAAAGGGAAAGTCATAGGGCTCCTATGCGGTGACATAAGGTGGTGATGTCAGAACGTTTATCCCCCCCCCATGTCACTTCCCAAGAGGTCTAAAGAGTACATGCTAGGTTTGGTGATAATCTGTCCAGCGGTTCGCCAGTTATAAATGGACACAGACTCTCTCTCTCTCACACACACACATAGGTTTTGTCAAATAATGGCTTAGATAAGTAGCAGCAAGAAGACTGGCTTATAAAATCACTAGAACAATCACTGTGTGTAAACGACTTGCGAACTACACTTTGTGAGATCAAGGATGGTTTTCTACTATATATAATTCGTTTAAGTTTTAGAATAGTTTAAGGGTCACTTAACAATTCAATAACCAAACGTTCGGACTAGAATTTCTAAAATTTTAACATGTTTTATCGATTTATTTTTGTAACAAGCGATAACTGTAGTGCACAAAATGCCAGTCACTAGATCCTACACCCACTTTTTCTGTTAAGTAGTGTTTCTTATTTTGGTGAGTTATGTAAAACTTGTGAACTGCAATTGTGTTTATTTTAAGTTACCATGCGCTGAATTGAAGAACACGCTACAAAACATGTTTAAGACTTGACGTAACACCATACATACTGCTCCACCGTATCAAATATAAACCATATTATATTGTCTGTGCCTTATCTTAAAATTTAGTGATGTTGCCTGTAAGGATGTAGTAGGATCATACATTGAAAATATCACCAGTAGCAAACTAACACAAGCGGAAATGCAGAAGATTTGTAAGTAAGCTGCCACTTTCAAAGATGAGTTTTGTGATTAATTTTTAGCAAGTCCTTGAATAACTTTGTTTGTCACAAAAAGTTCGAGAGGTTGAACTTTTCTACACATATAGCCTGATCTGTGCAAGATATATATATTCTGTGTTGTGGCGGGAAACTGCCCAAAAAACTTAGAGCTTCAGAAAACATGAAAAAACAAACTAGCATTCAGAACCGACTTTGTCACTAATTCGTAGCAGAGAAAAACAAAAATGTTATAATAACCTTTAAAACAGTGCATTTAAAGAAGCTTAGAAAGCTTGACTCGATCAAACAAATTATCAAGATTCTGATCCTGGAAAACGAATGTGATATTATTAATTTACCTTTCACCAAAGGATTCTAATTTCAGACAAAATGATCATAAGGTAACTATGTGTAACTTAAATGGGTCAAAAAAACAACAACAAAACAAGTTTTAAGGTATAAAATACCACCAGAAACAATAATTATTTTTAAAGTCAACTTTATTCTGTAAGCTTAGCTTGCTACCTATATATGATTTGACAATTCCGAAATTCACAAAACATTATCATAATTTGAAAATTCAAAAGAAGATGACTTAAAAAACATAAATTACTCAAAGAAGCTAACAATTATGTCGTTGTAAAGGATAGGACCTCCCCCCCCCACACACACACCAAGTAGTTAAGCGGTAACTCTGAGGCTTACGACGTTAAAAAGCTGGTTTCGATGCCAGTGTGAGCAGACCACAGATGGTCCGTGGTATAGCTTTGTACTTAACAATAACTGAACCAAAGGTTAAGAAAAGTCCAGAATTCTTTAGATTCACATTCTAAACGTTCTTGTTAGATTGTTACATACAAGTCAGATCAGATATACAGAAAATGGTTGGAATGAAATAATCGACCACACTGTACTTTGATTGTTTAAGGAGGATCCGTACGAGTTATGAGAATGTATGTTTTTTGTAGTATAAAAGTTTGAAATAAACGTTTAATGGTAGGTGGGAAAATGTTTTCTGAGCAGCCGAACACGTAGTTAGAGATAAGTGTATGCGCGCATGCGTGTATAATATATAATATAGCTTATTGTTAGTTGTGTTCTGTGCTATTTTGTATCTAAATAAACTTTTACATATAGTCAGTAAACAGGCGTCAGAGAGTGTCTTCAATAAATTGTCCTGTTATATAATATACAAACTAGAAACACAAATAGTGTTAGACTCGATTTAACAACAGACTCGTTAAATTTTATTGAGATTGTATTAAGCAAATACTTGAATATCTTACTCTCCTGTGCTGTAAGGCCTGGCACGGCTTGATGATTGGGCACACGACTCGCAATCTGCTATCACCAAACACGCTCATCCTTTCAGCTGTGGGAGCGTTATCATGTCACGGTTAATCCAACTATTCGTTGGTAAAAGAGTAGTTCAAGAGTTTGTGGTGGGTGGTGTTGACTAGCTGCCTTCCTTCTAGTCTATCACTGCTAAATTAGGTACGATTGACGCAGATGGCCCTCGTGTAGCTTTGTGCAAATCAAACTAAACTTATGGTGTATGTTTCTTATCTACACAGTTCTTAAATTTTTCAAAGTTGTAATACTGGAACACTCTAAATCCGGTTGAGATCTAGTGCAGAATTTTAACCTGAGGACTTGCTGTCTGTAGTTGACTAGCGAAGGTACTTATCTGCTGTTTCTGGGATAGTTGCATCGTATTCTTCTTGAAATTGTGTTTGAGGAATACTTTGTGGTTATCACACGGAGAAGATCATATTTCTGCATTTCAGTACCCAAGTTTTTATTGACTAGTTACATAGAGAGTGCGCAGTGTTGGAACTTGTAGAGAAGATTAAGCTCTGATTCTAAAGGGATCTGGACGTGCAGCAAAAGTCCTATCTTTGCGTCACTTCCGATTATCGTGCTGACCGTGTGAATTTAATTTAAATTAAATCCATTATCCTCTCACTTTATTTTCTTTTTTCCTACACTTAGACGGCCAGATCATTCTGTACTTTTCGTTTTTGTGTTTCGTATAATAGTGTTTTCGTTTTATTTATATTTTGAACTCAACACTCTTTTTTTTTTTTCTATTATTCCAACTCTCACAAATCACTTTTACTTACATTAGGATCCTGAACTTTTCGTTCTTATGGAGGTCAGGTAACTGTATAAGGATTATAACCTTGAATTTCAACAGGATTTGCTGCACTTTATTCAGGAAACTGTTTAATAATTTTGTGTAATTCCACGTTTTTTCTCCTCCTTATCTGTAAGCATGTACTTACATGTGCTGCTAAGGGATGTAGCTTTCAGTAGAAAGTTTGGCTTAAAGAAGTATTTTAGGTGTGGTCTCAACGTTTGTTCGTGTCTAGGGCACTTGTATGTGAATTTGGTATAAGTGGCCACCCAGGAAAATATACAGTTAGTGGTAAAGACACACACATTGTTGGAAACACAGATGATTTAAACTTACTTTTAATATTCGTATTGTTTAATATAGATAAAGGTATTTTTTATTGACCCTAATAATGCAGAGTTTGAAATGACGAGTTTGTCTTGTCCACCAAGGTAAATTTTTTATTGTTGGTTTAACTGTTATTTTAATTGTTATGTGGCAATCGATCACGCAAATCGGCAGCAGTTTTGTTTCTACTAAAAACCTGTTTAAACTTCAAAAGTGCTTTAAAAAAACTGGGCATAATCGCATCTTCGTCAATAATCTTTGTCAGTAATATAGTAGTTACTAAAAATATAATGCTTTTGTGCATTACACGTTAAACAAATGAAATATAACTCGAAGTTACGCTAAGATATCTCTAAGGATATAGATTTCTTGCCTTTAGTTACCCTTATACAAAAACACAGTAGTCTGCAAGTCAGTAACTTTGCAGGAATTGAGTAGCTATTTCAGAATTATAAGTTACAGTAAAACATCGAGAGGGACGGCAGCGACTCCAGCAATGTTTGAAGGATGGAGTAACACTGCTATAACTGTATACAGGACCGATGTTTTGGTCAAATTTGGGGTATTGCTACAGCTGTTCTAAATGTTGAAATGCCACTGTTCTTATGTTTCTGGGCTGATATAAAGACTTGCACGTCACATGAAAAATGGAAGCTTCATATATATTTTATATTAAGAGAAATAAGTACCAAAAATTGGTAACATTGTTGTTCTTCTTGCTGAAGAGGCAAAACATGAGGACCGACACGAAACAAACTTCCACTGGTAGATATTCATCTGAACTAGGGTTTGACAGTTATACAACATATGTATTTTCATGTCTGGGTAATATTTTTGGATATTTTTTATTGTGAATTACTCTAAAAGTCATTAGGTTAAATCCGATGGCTTAAGAGAACGTAGAAAATGTAAACTGAGAAAATGGAGTAATGGTTTAAGAAACTTCATCTATTAAAAGGTTGAAACATGTACAGTGACTTTTATAACCGTTGATCGATTTAAATAAAGATTTTAATTGTGTATTATAAAACGTTGTTCGTTTGTGGATTTGAATATTTTAAAGCTTCATCTATGTTGATAGCTTTCCGTGACAACTGGCGTTCGGAACTCATTTTCGAGTAGAATTTTATTCTGAATTAATTTTAAAAACAGTGTATCAATATACATCACATTAAAATGTAGTATATATATTATAGCTCAAGATAAATAGGCATTTAAAGAGTGGTAAAAATATTAACGTTTTTATCTTTTGTCTTCTTGCTTAATGGACTAACAGGTGTGTTCAGATTTTAAAGATAATAAAAATAAAGCTCGTGTATTTTAGAAAACAGCTTTACTAAATAAATACCATATTTGATAAAAAAATATCTGACTATTCTGTATAAAAAACATTTAACATTTTAAACATAGGAGAAAAGGGTTGGAATTTCCTAACAGGACTCGTAAATGGGCAAAACTATTACTTTCACGTACAAAATATATAGATATATAAACTACTGTTTAATAAATATTGAAGAAATACCTCTGTAGATGCGTTAATTCAGTCAAAGAAAGATATAATCATTATGGTCTAAACTGTTCAGTGAATGGGTTAGTTGCTGAACATGCAATTCAGTGTTATAAGGCCATTTGTAAAAATAATGCATTTGCGAATATCTTGATTAGTAGAATACACTTCACAATAGACTTGTATTTTATATGGCGGATATATATCGTACTGAAACACTGTGGAGAGTTTAAACAATTTATTTATTTTTATCTCGGAGATTAAAGAATAAAATGAAAAACAATAGCAACAAAAAAAAGAATACCATTTTTGAATTTCGGTATCATGAAAATATACTTCAAGAATTGTCAGAAAGTCATTATAGTTAAGTTCATTAATTTATGTCTCTTTCTATGCGGACGTGGCCTAGTAGTGAAGATATTCACGGCTTGCAACCCCCTTGACGCAAAAACATGCTCTGCACTTTGGAATGGTGGGTGGTACATAAAACATGTGGTGAAATCCCACTATTTGACCACACAAATGCAGTGCAAGAGTTGGCAGTGAGTACTGTTGACTAACTGCCTTACCTCTAGTCTGTTAGCTCAAAATTAGGGACGGTTATATAGGTTTTATGTAGCCTTGCGCGGAATTCTGAAACAAACAATCTCTCCATTTCTTCAATAGTAACTTCACGAACTTGCAACAAGTCCGTGGTAGACAGAGCGCAGAGAGCCCATTATGTGTCTTTGTACTAAAACAACAACCTTTCTCTCACACACAGAATAGTATTAGTGATGATAAATTATATTAATAAGTGGGTACTTTGGAAAAAGTTTGTAACATAATCTAAATAAAAATTCAAATAGATAATACGCATGTATTTGTTATATTTTCAGGAAGAAATTGGAAGAGCTTTTGATGACCTTAAGGAATGTGAAAACAGTTCCGATGGGAAGAAATTTCTTGGAAGCAGAAGAACTAAACATGATATCATTAATGAAGACGAAGGCACTGTATTCAGGAATAAATTATCAATTCCAGATATTCGTAGGGTCGACGAACATCCAAAAATTGGCCAAAAGTTGTCTTGTCCTTCGAATTTTGAATATAAAAATTTTAGATCAGAGTTTTATTCATGCGTGTCGGACAGTAAATATAATCTCTCTCTTGATGAGAACTTAGAGATACATTCAGATGATGATGATGACGTGTTTTATTCTGACAACGAAGACGGTGCATCAGAGCATATTCCTGTGGATAATGGACATCAAAGGTTTGCCTCTTATCCAAACAACGACCTATTAACCAGATCGACTAAAAAACGCAAAGAAATTATTTCTTGTCCACTAAAGTGTGAATCTTTTGATCTGCTCTCAGTCTGGGCTAACAATCTATTGAGGGAAATTGACGAAACGTTCTCGACAAATAACCATGACGAAACAAATGCTGTATTTTCTAGTCCTTTGGAGACTTTCGAGAATGAAAGTGAATTGCATTCTCAAAAAACAGACAACGTTTGCGAAAATGGTTATCTTTGTAACAAACTTCATCTAACAAAATCATGTTGTTCGACTCAAAATAACGAAATGTGTAAATTCAGTGTTAAGTATAATTTTAGAAATAAATGTTTGGAGAAACCTAAAGTGACAAGACACTGTTCGTACTCTGCTGATATGGAACAAAGTGATTTTCAAAAATTACGCTCTTCAGATTTAAGTCCTCGAAGGTCATCATGTCCATCATGGAAAACAGTTGGCGAAAAAATAACTTTCATGAAGGATCTGATTCCAACTGCTCAGATGGTGAAGCGTACCTGTGAAACTGCAGTTCAGAACAGTGATGTTGACTTCTTTGTTCAGAGAAAAACTGGAGGCGAAAGCGTACAAAGTAAACACTCGCCTGTGAGATCGAGGAGCGAAATTGGTGTACAAACTTCTTTGGTAACTGATGTAGCTAATGAAAGTGAGGCGATAATTAACAGGTCTTTTAAACCTGTAGAAAAGAACATCAACCTTAAACTGGATTCAAGCGTTCACCCATCATTTGGCCCTACGAAAATGGTGATCACAGAACAAGGCACCGTAGCCTTTCCCCCTTTAGAAGATCACAAACGAATATCAATTTCAGCAAATAAAATCACTGACGGCGTTGAAGAGTTAGTTGAAGCACCTGCTAGTTCTTTTGAAAATCATTTACTTGCTGAAAGTGATTGTATGGAAGAGGAACTTGACAAAGAAAGACACGCGAGCACCACGGACGAAAAGAACAATCAAATTGTAGAAGTTGATGAATTCGAAAAAACTAATAGGGCAAGTACCAAGTTTCTTATAGAATGTCAAGCACAAAACTCTTCTTTGTTTAATCATTACAATGTAAATTGTAAGACGAAAACATATAGCACTTATTATGAAAAGTTTATATCCAAACATTTCAACCCGTTGAAGAGAAGTAAGACAGAAGATGACATTTCAAAATTGAAAGAGTGGAAGATGAAGAGTGCACAGAAATCCAAAAGTGACAGCGACGTTTCTTTAGGCATAAAACTGACATTTGATTATCCTAAACGCAATGTACTGCTGCTTCCGTTTGATACCAGAGAAAGAAAAACAAACCATAGAGTTGAAGACACCATGGCTTACTTTTCTAGCGAGATGATTAAAGATACCTTGTGTAGCAGAAATATCAAAATAGGTTCGTGTCGGAAACAAAATAACATCCAAGGGATTCCTGTTAATAATTTAGAAAGTCTGACAAATAAACCTTTAACTTTGAGGTTACATTTGGAAAATATCGATAGAGATTATGCTAAAGTAAGTTTAAGGAAAATGTCATCCACAGATAGCATGAAATCTATAGAACGAGAATCCATTGAAGAAGTATTTTTTGATGCAGTCAGCCCTCCTGATGAAGATGAACTAGAAATAAGTCATACATGTAAACAAAATCAAACAGGCAATGTAAATCAGTCGGTTGTTGCTGATAAACCACAAGTTATCAAAAGGACGTGGCAGAAGGCTATGAGCAGGAAAACTTCATATGTGGATGATAAAGAGAACTTTCCTGGTGATGAAACTGGAAATTTAAAAGAGGACTTTATAAACGGAAGAGATGACATTTATTCAAAAATTATTATAACTAATCAGCATAATTCAGCGTGGAATGCAGAATTATTGTTAAACAACAGGAAACGTTGTTCCAGTGAAATAAACATTAGTGGTAGTAATGCTAATATTGAAACAAATGAAGTGACGATCAGTGAGAGGCGTTCACTGTCCGAGTTAAATCAACTTTCAAATTCACAGATAGTTTCTGAGTGTTCAGGATCGTTCTCAGCAGTCTCATCTAAGGTGATAAATTAGAATCTTGAGATTGGTGCAGAACTGATAACCATATTTTGTGTCTGTCTCAATATATTAAAATACTGACTCTGTATAGGTACATAAATATAGTCCCATTGTGTAGCCTTGCGCTAAAAAACACACACGTACCCTTAAATATGAAGTGTTATAAAGTAGCATAATGTAAAGTAAGTTACACTATTTTATTTTTACAATCTCGACTACTAAATGGATTATTGAATTAGAGTGTACCATAATTCCAGTATTTCACTGTAAATAAAATTGAAATGGAATCATAGATATATAATATCCAAACACGCATAAATCTAGTTTAGTTAACTGATTTACGATTTGACAAGGATCTGCTGAAGTTAAAATTTGCATAAAATTTTAACATTGTTAAAGTAGAATCACACGAATATTTTAAAAAATATATTTGTAGTTTAATACGAGTAAATATTGCTTAGGGTGGGAGTTGTTCGTCAATGTAAAACAGATAATCTTTGTGTGTTTTTTTTTTGTTTTATTTAAATGGAACAATCTACTGTATTTACACATATCCAAAAAAAAATAGAAACATTAAAATTTGTTGGGGTACAAAATATTGGTTTACACTTTTGCTTTACCTACTTAATTGTAATATTTTTCTGACAATATTTGGAAAATATAATGATAATCTGAATGTAGATTCAGACGCCTGAAATATATTTTAAGTACATACAATGAGAGTAAGCTGAATTATCAGTTCTTTTTGTTTCATTATTATTATTTTTTCTTTTTTGAGTAGAATCAACATGGCTCGGTATACTTTATGAGAAAAATGGAAAACTGTGCATATCAACCACGACCACCGCAACGTGGTAAGTTGGATAGTGACGCTGAACAACCAGCAGAAAAAGAAGTACCGTCTGGACATGATTTTGTATCTGAAGATACAAATACTCAAACTACTACACGCTCATACAGAAGGTGAAGCTATATGATTATTCATAAATAGTCTTGTTGATTTTAAAATTGATACTTTAGTTTTATGGCAGTAATTACAACGGAAATCCTGTGAATGTATTTATATATAGATGTATACACAAGTATTTAAAAATGCTCCAAAAGTGTTTATGAAACAGATTACAACAAAAGGAAGGATAGTGTGAAATTTACACAGCATATCCAAACCTTTGGTGAAATTTAATTAAATATAATTTTATGGATAGAGAAAAAAATACAACAACAAACAAACCGCAGCCAAAAAAGAAACATCCAACATCGGGGCACAAATCATAATGTGGGTTATTGTGTTGGGGGTGCACCGTTTTTCCAGTTTAACCTCAACTTCGTCGGCCTGACATGCTTAGAAGAGAGTAAACAGAAATGGAGCAGATGTGGGTGCTCTAGACCACAATTCCCATGTCTTTACCACCTTTCGCTGTCTGCAGCCAGATGTGGGAAGTTGGTTGCTCACACACACATACACAAAAAACAATAATAAGAAAGAACAAAAAGTATAATACAAAACATTAATGATGGAGATAGCAATACTGTCCTTGAAGTTAGCATTCCAGCCTCCAATATGTTGTTAGGACATAAATACCAAGATGTTAAAGGTATTACTATATTAAGCCCGACCTAAATTATTAGTATAGCTCCTATCCTCTGCCCATCCATGCTACCATCTGGATCTTCAGTGGTTCTAAATATATCCACACACTATCAGTTTTTATACAGGGAAGGTGATACAACTATATTAATCCACCTATATAAAATATGAAGTGTCCAAATAAATAATTCCAATTATTTCAATTACAATGAATTTTAGAAATTACTTTTATTGTGTATATTATAGTTGTGTTTAAATTACTATTTTCAAACTTATATAAATACCTTTTATATTTATTATAGAATAATTTGAAATATTTAATTAAAGTGTTCTAATCAAATCCATTAAAAATTAGTTTATGTATTAATATTATTTATATTGTATATTAAGAACTGTACATTGCTACACACACACACAGCTATGATAAGTACAATGTAAGAAGGGTAAAGTGTGCTATATCTGTGTTGCTGTGCCTCCCAATGGCACAGCGGTATGTCAGCGGCCTTATAACGCTAGAAATCGGGTTTCGATACCCGTGGTGGGAGAGCACAGATAGCCCATTGTGTAGCTTTGTGCTTAACTTCAAACCTAACCTGTGTTGCTGAAGATCGACACAACAATATTATTTACCCGTAAGGAATAATTTTTAAAATTACATTATTGTAATTTACAACATTGTTTTCAATATTGAACCTGAGAATACGTTTTAACCAAGTAAAATTAGCGGAATTGAAATATAAGTTAGGGTTCTTACGTTGGTAACTGACATTATTGTTTATCTAGACGTAACGATACCCAGAACATTCCATAAACAGTGATCTGATTGTTCGTATGTCATTGAAAAATTATTATATAGGTTGGATTTAAGATGTTGCGTGTGTTATGTCCATTCTCGTTGTTTAGTAACGTGTTACTGTTTTTTATCCGTTTGCTCAGTGTACAACTTGCTAGTTTATCAGTAGCCGTTAAAAGTATATTAACGTATCTGTGCTTCTTTTGTTTTTCATCAACTCTAGCTTTACGTGGGTGAATGAAAACATCAGTAATAAATGTGAGGAACTTTCACAAACACTAGAGGGTTCAAGTCTTTCAAAGGAAAGTTTGCCTTCATTTTCTTCCACAAGTATTTCTGAAGTACTGTCTGATGTATCCGGTTCTTCGCCTGCTAAAAGTACTGATGTTCATTCGGACGACGAACCAGAACTCAATCCTAATTATTTCAGACTTGATGACATTGACGACTCTAGTAACAGTAGTCTGTCTCTTTCGGAATACTCAGTCCCATCGGAACATGGAAGTGATAGCCTGTTGCATCGTACAGAGGAACCAGATCCTCTAAGTGATAATTTGGATCCTACAATACAGCACTCCAGTGAATTACCTGACAGTGTAAAGAAAGATGAGATAGGTGTACCTGATAGCATTGAAAGAACGAGAAAGAAGTCCCAAATGAGTAACGCTAAGCCTAATAACTCGTGTATTCGTCCACAAAAAAACTATTCTTGTTCAGAAAATCAATTAAACACCATTTCAGGCTTGGGAGATATTGATGGTGAAAATGTTCTAGAAGCTCATTCCAATTTGAGTTTGCCTGAAACGAGTAAACTATTTAAGTTGTATAAAAATAACTCAGATAAAAGTAGTTCTGTTTGTGTTCAGACATTACCCCTTCCTGTTCAGAAAATTCGAAACAATGGACACCAGTCAGTACGACTTATCTCCCCCGTTAAACGAAAAATATCCAAAGGAAACAAAAATGAACAGGCGACACGATCCTCAACACGAGCCAAGCTCTTTCTTCGTAAAATGAATATTAAGTCCTCATCAGCGCCATTATTACGACTGCAGCACAATCTGGTGGAAAATGGTGTAAGATTGGCACAAAGTACTGTGGCTCCTGATGATGTCAACTGTCTTCGGAAAATGACTGTCGAGGAAAATAAGGTAAATTATATTCTACTTATCGTCATTTTATTGAGAAACAAATGCTAATTTATTGACTATATAAACATTACACAAAATATTAGGTCGTCAAGAAATTAATGTCACTTTTTTCAGATGAAAAAACCTGAACAATTTGTATATCAAAACAGAACATTTATTAAATGATGCTTTTCCATCTTACAATCAGGTTGTTAATGCCCTGATTAAAGAAATCACTTGGCTTTGAAGCAAAAAACATGTTGATGTCCTCTTTAACACCTTCTACATTTGCATACGTTTTCCCATTAAGATGGCGTTGCAGCAAACGAAAAAGATGGTAATCTCATGGTGCCATATCTGGAGAATATGATGGGTGGGAGAGAACTTTCCAACCCAACTCCATAATCTTGTGTTGCGTCAAACGTGCCACATGTGGACGTGCATTGTCGTGGAGAAGAAGAACACCTTTCTGATTGACGAGTGAAGTGCGTTTCTGATGAAGGGCTTGATTTAAATGTTGCTGACTATAGATCTCTGCATTGACTGTTTGCTGTGGATTGAGGAGTTAGAAATGAATTACTCCTTTGATATCCCACCAAAGCATCACTTTCTGCGGATGGAGTCCAGGTTTTGGGGTCGGAAGTGGTTTTTGTCTAGGATTGAGCCATTGTGTTTGGCGTTTAATATTCGCATAGAGAATCCATTTTTCATCAACGGTGACAATTCTGCCCAAAAATGGTTCACGCGCATTACACGCCAGAAGAGACGAAGCAAGGTTCACACGTTGGTAACGATGATCATCGGAGAGTTCGTAAGGTACCCAAACACCTTATATGTTTATGTATTGTTTCATGACAGACATGCCATTTCGGGGCTATTTCACGAGTATGTTGCCTTGGGTTATGCTAGACTCAACAAGCGTCTTCAGAGCATCATTATCAATTCCAACATATCGGCCCCTGCCATCACAGTTTTTAAGGCTAAAGTCACCCGAACAAAATTTGCTGAACCATTGTTGACACTTACGAACGTTCAAAACATTCCCATAAACTACAGGTGCGTTGTTTCCCTTCTTGTATTCATATAGGATTACATGCCGAATGTGTGTCTCGTCGTGTGCCATCACTATAAGGGATTAGAGTATACTGAACTTTACACATTATACAGGCTACACTTAGGCGGTTCGTTTAACTATTATACGTGATGTACGTTTTTTGGGGGGTGGTTAATGAAAGTGTTCCAAAACGTGACATTAATATCTTGACGACCTAATATATATGTATATATATACA
>NW_013668102.1:157434-159354 GCF_000517525.1 Limulus polyphemus
GCATTATGCGCCAGAAGAGACGAGGCAACGCTCACACGTTGGAAACGATGATCATCGGAGAGTTCGTGAGGCACCCAAACAACTTGTTTGTGGAGTTTTTCCATATTCCTTATATGTTCACGTAATGTTTCATGAGAGACATGCAATTTCAGGGCCATTTCACGAGTGTGTGTTGCCTTGGATTAGACTCAACAACCGTCTTCAGAGCATCAGTATCAATTCCAACATGTCGGCCCCTGCCATCACAGTTTTTTAAGGCTAAAGTCACCTTAACGAAATTTACTGAGCCATCGTTTACACTTACGAACGTTAAAAACATTTCCATAAACTTCTTTGATATTCTTTGTGGCTACAGAGGCGTTGTTTTCCTTTTTGTATTCAAACATCATTACATGCTGAATGTGTGTCTCGTCGTGTGCCACCACTATAAGGAATTAGAGTATGCTAAACTTTACACATTATATAGGCTACACTAACGTGAAGTTTATGTGGTTTGTTTAACTATTATACGTGATGTTTTTTTGGGGGGTGGTTAATGAAACTGTACCAAAACGAGACATTAATTTCTTGACGATCTAATACAGAATGATTTATTACTTTAATATTTTTGAGAAAATAAATCACTAAACCATAATCGAATGTAAGTTACTTAAAGCACTTGTACTAATACATATAAAAACTTTAAATCATAGCCAAAAGAAAACTTACTAGTGGTTAGAGAATTTTTACTTCATTTTTTTGAGATATTAGAAGGTATATTTGGTATGAGTTTGTAAAATGTTAGTGAAACAGAATTTAATATATTTTTTTAAATCATGGATCGTTTTAACTTGGTATTAAGTAATATAATTATTTAATGTAATTTACAATATAGGAGGGTTAAATTAACATTTCTTTCATGACACATTTTACAAGAAGATGTTTTCACAGACTAAAATATGTGAATATATAGATATGTGCATATATAACCGTGGGTTAGGGGATTATCGTGCAATTCGCTCCTACAATTCTACCTCTTGGGTATCTTATCCGAAACAAATAATTAAATCCATGTTAACGTTAAATATAAATATTTTGGGATGCAATATATACTAGCACATGAAATCTGACACTACCCGTAGCTCTGTTCCAGTTTTAAAGTTAGGAGTAGCGTTAAGTTTTGGCAATGTTATACAATGTGACAATATATCGTTATTTGGCATCTTCTGACAGTTTCTGAAATAATCTAGATGCAAAAATAGGCTTTGTCTTTAACTTTACTATACACAACATGTATGACATGATTTTTCAATAACTTTCAATGAAACATTAAATTTAGTGTTTGTATTAAGAAAGGACATTATGAAATCCAAAACTATCAAATACTACCTTTATGGAATGTAGTGTATTTTATTCTTCTTTTACAGTTAGAGCATAAAAACATGGCTTGCTTCTCTGAAAAATCATATCAACATTATTTTAAAGTTATACACGCTCGTTGTTTTCAGCAACATTTAGTTTTTCACCTGGACACTGCAATACATCCCGTGAGATAGTAATGAAATAAAACGTACTGGAGATGATCCATTGAGCAATGACATTTTTCATAGCTTAAAATATATTTTTATTTCGGAATAATTGTGTAATAGTTATGATCTTTTTTCATTTAATCAGTTATTTAAGATAATTAATTTAAACATAAAACATTATTTTCTTACAAAAAGGGTTTAGGAAATTAAATGTTTTTTTAGTTGTGCTGTTTTTGTGTTACTTTGTATGATTATTTAGTACCACTGTTTGGGACAGTTTAGAACAATTTTAACAGGACGTGGGCTGATGTAAAATTTTTAATAGTATTTAACAGTGTTCGTGTTAAAGCTCTATCATGTCCTAATATATATATATATATATATATATATATATATATATATATATATATAT
>NW_013668102.1:159375-166728 GCF_000517525.1 Limulus polyphemus
CTTTTCAAGGAGTACACATAAAGACACTACTTGTTAGATAAAACAATCGTAAAAGATGTGATGAATTCAGATTCTGATTGGCTAAAAGTTCTGCTATTCGTTTAATACTTGATATGGAATAAAGTAGTTCGAGATGAAATGAAATGCGGAAACTCGGGAAGGCGTCTTCACTGAAACACCCCCTCCCCCTGTTTTACATAAGTGTATTTTACAATACTTGCATTGAAATTGTGCACTAGTCAGTCAGCGTTAATATGTGTCCAGTTTTAATTAATTATTGTTATTACTGTAAAGTTTTAATACAAGTTCTAACAAGGAAATATTTTAAATCAATACAATAATACTAATAATTCTTATTATTAGCAGCTGCGCATCATGGGATTGAAAAGAACTGTTGCTCTGCCCTGCTTCAGCTTCAACCCCTGATTACATCTGTGCTTCATCTGTAGTGTAAAGATATTTAAATTGACTATATGTAATTATTGTGTTTGTATTGCAGGAGGTTTAGATACCTTTATAGGTGAGAATAATAGTAAAGAAGAAACTTGTTAATTGTAAATATTGCTTTAAATAACAAATAAAGAGACTTACATTGATAATGTTAAGAATAATAAATAATAGATTAATAAACTTTACCAAACAAGGACATTTGTATCAACCAAAAATGAGATATAAATAACACAAATGGTATCGAATGCAGCACATATGTACTTCAGTATCCAGATGTGAAACTAAATGTTGCAGAAACTAATGAATATGTAGTATATGAAATCCCAAATCATGTTAATATGACTGTTCAGAGAAGTAAGCTGTGTTTTAAATTCTAACTACAAGAGAATAACAAAATACACCACTTTACATGAAGGCGATATTAATATTTGATAGGTTTGTTTGTTTAATAATGTTCTTTCTTAATACCACAGTAATGAAGCTCATTATGCTAATATATATAATAAGCGGACAAACAACGATGCCCCCAGTGGTACAGCGGTATATCTACGGACTTACAACGCTAGAATCCGGGTTTCGATGCCCGTGGTGAGCAGAGCACAGATAGCCCATTGCGTAGCTTTGTGTTTAATTTCAAATAAACAATAAACAAACAACGATATATAAGCACAATAAAGTGATTTGCTTATGGTGAAACATACTAATATTTTAACAGAACATTGACACTTTTTATGTCCTTTCTAATTTTGAATTTAATTGTTCAATAAAAATTCTTCAAAACCGGTTTTGTATGCCCTGTGCATAGTGTGAGATAAAACCTATTTTATCATTTAGATTATTTTATAAACTGTCATTCGATACCAAATAATATGTTTAATGGTGGTGAAATTGGTTATCCTACCCCTAATTTTAGAACTGGAACAGAGCTATAAGTAGTGTCAGATTTCATGAGCCCCCTATATATATATATCGCATCCCAAAATATTTAATGTTAATAAGGATTTTCTATGAATATGGAATCGGGAAATACCAAACAAGTAGATTTCGAGGGCAGGGGTGGAGCGGTGGTTGTGCACGAGGACTCGTAAACCCATGACTATACAATATCATGAACAATTCGACAACTGTTTATCCGAAACACTTTTAATTTTGTAAAACAAAATTTGTACAAAATGTATCATGTTCTATGATACTACACTAAAAGTCTACCAATGTGTTGACCTAATAAAACAACAACAAAAAACGATGTTATCTATTATAAAATGGCCTAATCTAACGAAATTTCACCACAACACTAATTAGATGAAGGGGGGGGGGGGTCTTGGGACTGCTTAAATTACCATTGGGATCTAGGTGTATAACCTGTATGGGAGGATGGATATAAGGAACTACAACTATGATAAACAATGTCTTAGAGATGGTTCGTTTTTTCTTTCATATGACGATAGTTATTCATAGCGATTATTATGTAGGAAAAAAAAAACGTTTAAATATTACGATTTTCATACAAACTGAGAGAAACGTCTTTTGCAGACATGCGGAAATTAAAAGGTTCTTGGATATTCAAAGGATATTAATAAGATCACTAATTGAATTTACAGGCCTAACATAGACAGGACCAGTCTAAATTAGATGGCACGTTAGAAATTTTAAAATTATACATACCTCATCAGAAATTACGAAGTGTGACGGGGGAAAGTAAAAATAAGGAACAGAGTATTTCAATATTTAACCTGGTGATAGTTTTTATACAATAAAAAAAATACGATTAACAACTTCGGTATTCTGAAAATGAACGTGAATTAAATGTATAGAATCGGAAAGTAAATATTATGGATTAACGAGTACCTGTCACTCAAATCGGGTAAGTGCTTCAAGCGAAACTGAAAAAGATGCAGTTAACATACAACATATTGTTAAACATACAACAACTAATTTTTCTCTTACTTGTATTTTGCTTCTACTTTGGGTAATGTTTATGCTCTAGCCTGAGCTCAGGAAACTAAGTTATGAAGTACGAGGAAACCAAACTGTCGGCCGCCATTAGTCGACTTTTAACAGAGGCCCGGCAACTTCAGAAGCAGACGAACTTGAGAAGTAGATATTTGTGTCTGTGTGATAATTTAGAAAATGTTAATAATTTAATCCGTAGTGATGAAAAGATTAAAATTCTCCTTTTTATGTTGTTAATAGAGAACTAACGATCACCCGCAGTAACAATAGGCTGCCTATTCGTCATTGATTTGTGAATATTCATCTATCTATATTCATACACGATAAATAGACGCATCATTTACATTTTACTTTACTATTGAATGAGAATTTTGAGCAGTCAGTAGTGAATTCCTTTAGTTATATGTATTTTCATAATTGCGTAGCTATCATAGAGCGTATGCTAAATGTCCATGCATCTGACAGATTGATTTAAAAGTCAAACACTAACGTATCCTGTAACAGATATAAATGTGACATTCTTTTAAATTCACCGTATGTGCATTATTAGAAATGTTTTCTAGCGAAATAAAACCAAAACTTTTATACTGTTGAGTGTAAATTCGAATGACAAGTTTTTTTTCACGTTCAGGCTTGATGATTTGCAGAATAAGTATATGTTGGTATGGTGGTGACATCTATTGATAATATAGAATACTTAATTGGACACTACATTAAGAAAAAAAAACAGTTGCATTTAAACGTTTGAGTACAATGTCTTTATCTGCAAGTAATAAACTTTATGATTTAACAAAAATTTTATCTAAAGCATACTTCAGTTATTCGTATTTTGAAGTAAATACTAATGTTGTTAACGTGGGTGTTTGAATGAAATGATTTTCCACAGTATTGTGAAGCGTGGTCAACCGAAAGAAAACAGTATTTTTAAGTAACTAGTTTTGGAAAACGTATTATGTTCAATTACAGGTTTTACGTTTTCTTGGATTTGATTGAACATCTATTTTTGTTTAAGTGATAACCTGAAGTTTGCAGAAATGTGCATTCTACGTCATGTATTTTGTTTAGATCTTTTCAAAAGTCCATTGAATGTTGAATTAAACGAATATGTTGAATAGGGTACGTTATAATGGTAGAATGAACGTTATCATAAGAAAATATAATTTTTGTATATTATATATTTGAATACTGAATATATTTGAATTTCATAAATGTTCATGAATTATATAACCATTTCGATAATCAGAACTGATGTCCCATTTGCTGCAGGATCATTTAGTAAGATAAAAATAAACTAAAAATATTAAATAATTATTTTGATTGTTATTACAATTAATGCTTTAGTCAATAGATGTCACTGTCAAAGCAAACTGGGATTACAGAACTACTGATTGTGGATATGTGTTGTACCGGACCGAAGAATTATGAATACTGTTTTGTAGAGTTTGCTTATATGCTATTTATAGATTTAGAAAAGTGATTTAAAGTATGTGGTGTTAAAAATAAAGCCCTCCAACGCTGTGAAATTTACAAATTAGTGTTGTTTGTTGTATTTTGCATTAAGTTACACGAGCGCTATTTGCTCTAGCCGTCCCTAAAGTTGATGTGATAAACTAGCTAGTCAACACTGGCCACTGAAAACACTTGAGCTGTTCTTTTCATACTGAATAGTTGGATTTGACTGTCATTCTAATAACACACCCATGCTCTTATAGAGCGAAGCGCGATAGTTCTTGGCAGTAACAGGACACTAGCCACTGAACCCTAGGGGCGAAGGATTTGTAATAAACACCTCGAAACTGTTCGAGTATATTCTTTGTTGAAGTTCATTAAGTGTGGAAGTAAAGAATGCCACCGAATATTGAAGTTCATTAGATGCGACAGTAAAAGAAAATTGGAAAATGCGTAGATGCCAAATTTCACCGTATAATAATTTGTGGAGCATTTTATAGTAGATATTCAGTAATCAATACCTTCTGTATAATTTAAAAAAATAACACTTGGGGTATAAATAGTAAGTGTTAATCATACAATATATGTATGAACAATATTTTTTTTATTCAAGGGGAAATAATCAATTTGTACTCGTGTTTTACTGCACATTGTTAATATGTATACAATACAAGTATGAACAATAACGTTTTTATTGAAGACATATGTTTTGCATAGAAAATATCAAAGCATTCAAGATGATCTTGAAAAGCGTGTATCTAGAAAAGAACGTGATTTTATTGTATACAATATATTTTGATCATGATCAGATAACCAATTACTATGTATCAAGAAGATATAATTTCTCACTTTCAGTGTGGGTGTATGATACTGTTTTGAAATTTTACACAAAAGTTTTCATTTCAGTTATTTTGAGATTTTGGAGGACACTATTATATACTGTTTGTTATTTATGATAATTATAATATTTCACTTTTGTTCACAAACATTTTTACGTAACGTGGTCATTGTTTTATACACAGACATGGAGTGGATATTTTGATATTTACTTCAAGCTTGTGGTTTTAGTTTTGATATTAAACGTTACTTGTGACTAGCAAACAAGTTTTTCCGTGTAATATTATTTTATTCTTCAGTCGTTATTTAAATTATTTTCCGTGTAATATTATTCTATTCTTCAGTCGTTATTTTAAATTACTTTCCGTGTAATGTTATTTTATTCTTCAGTCGTTATTTTAAATTATTTTCCGTGTAATGTTATTTTATTCCTCAGTCGTTATTTTAAATTATTTTCCGTGTAATGTTATTTTATTCTTCAGTCGTTATTTTAAATTATTTTCCGTGTAATGTTATTTTATTCTTCAGTCGTTATTTTAAATTATTTTCCGTGTAATATTATTTTATTATTCAGTCGTTATTTTAAATTATTTTCCGTGTAATATTATTTTATTATTCAGTCGTTATTTCAAATTATTTTCCGTGTAATGTTATTTTATTCCTCAGTCGTTATTTTAAATTATTTTCCGTGTAATGTTATTTATATTCTTCAGTCTTTATTTTAAATTATTTTCCGTGTAATATTATTTTATTATTCAGTCATTATTTTAAGTTATTTTTTTCTATTTCACACACACACACACACACAAGTTCCGTTAACTCTAGGTGGAGACATATTGTCAGGTATGAAAGTCGTGTTAAGTCGCAACAAGAATTCTGTCTGGTGAAATAGTAGAGTATGGGCAAAGAACATGTCACGGACGGACTTAAAATGGATATGGCTTCTGCACTAGTTAGAGCACTTTTCGTGTATGTTATGTCTCGTTACGGCCCACTGATTTTGTTTATGTACGTATAGATAAGGCAATGATCACTTCGTTGGTGACATCAGCAGTAGTATTTAGAGGAAGCTCAAATCAATATTTGCCCTAGGGAAAAAGATCTGTTTGAATGTTTGCTTCAGTCTCTAACTGAAGCTATAAGTTGTTTAGAAACGACAGAGGTAGTTCATCATGAAATAAAACTAGCGTGTGTACTTCGGAACTTGTAAAGATAGAAGGAGGTCGTGCTTCGGATTAAAGGGCAACCACTTTGGTACAGAAACCTTGCGATATTACAGTCTTAATTGCCCTAACATGGCGCTAATCGAAAGCAAGAATTTTACACATCTGTTATTTACTCTTTAGTGGGTACATCTCCTACTCTTTCACACATCCATAGCAATTTTAACGGTGACGCACCGTTGTCTGATGGTAGAATTTAATATAGAATTGAAAATTTCAGATCGGATGGGATTCGAACTCGCGACCTTCCTGGTCAGATTCTGTAGCCAAAAAAATCTATTGCGTTCGAATGCTGTAAATTTTGTTTGGTTTAAAAAAAGTGTAACTCTGAAAGGTTTTCATAAAACTTTCATTTAAAACTGTGGATTATCTGCCGACTACATTGCTAAAACATTTTCTGGATTGTAATAAGAATCTCGTAGTTGATTAGCTACCAGTTAAGCCTTTGCTTTTATTGGATAATGTATTGGACGAGTTTGGGTTTCAGTTCATATCGTGTAGTGATGAGTCTGTGGAAATTCCAGAAACGTTTCCATGGCTACTAAGATTGAAGTAATATTAACTTAGTTGTATTTCCTTCGCCGTAATAGTTGTAAGTGAGCATTTAGACTCAAGATATTAGGACCCTCGTTGTCAAGAATGAATTGTTGTGTTGTGTCAAAATTACGAATTTAGACAAAATTTGACAGAAAGGTTATAGTTACATAAATTAGGGATTGCTTAGTTAATTAAGTTTAAATTAAAACAGTTACAGTTGGAATATTTTTTGAAGTACTTTGAAACTCGTATAAACTTATACCGGCTTTTAAGACTGACTGAACCAAAAAAACTGAGCTGGAGGTTTGTGGTATTAATAAATAGGTTTCAGATGGGGACAAACTTACTTACCTCTTCAGTAATTAATAACATGACAAAATTAAAAATGTCGAGATTCATCAGAATTCTAGGTACCTTTTAAGTATCAGATTCGGTGTAGTCCAACATCAGTTATGTATTTTAAACATAATATTAGTTATAGTTGTCCATATCAGGGTCATTATGTGTTTAAAACGTATATAGTTATACGTATATAAGTGATAGTTATTTATATCTCGGTAACTACGTGTTTTAAACATAATATTAGTTATAGCTGTCTATATCAGGGCCATTATGTGTTTTAAACGTAAGTGATAGTTGTTTATATCTGGGTAACTATGTGTTTTAAACATAATATTAGTTATAGTTGTCCATATCAAGGTCATTATGTGTTTTAAACGTAAGTGATAGTTGTTTATATCTGGGTAACTATGTGTTTTAAACATAATATTAGTTATAGTTGTCCATATCAAGGTCATTATGTGTTTTAAACGTAAGTGATAGTTGTTTATATCTGGGTAACTATGTGTTTTAAACATAATATTAGTTATAGTTGTCCATATCAAGGTCATTATGTGTTTTAAAC
>NW_013668102.1:167544-178203 GCF_000517525.1 Limulus polyphemus
ATATATATATATATATATATATATATATAATAGACAGAGAGAGAGAGAGAGTATTTCACAGCGATTGTTGTTGTAGTTTTCGTTTTTCTTTCTTGGCTGAACATTTTTCTTTCCGAAAATATAGTCATGGACAAACTTGTGTCTACGAAATGTGTGATTATGCCTTCATTAAGAAACACATCCTCGCTTCTAAAGAATAATTGTTGCCGAACACCTGACCTAATTTATTTCTAAAGTGGTATACGAACTTAAAGCATTACAAGTGGTGGATAGCTTAAGTGTTTGGTAAAAATATTTCAAGTTATTTCTAAGTAACAGAGATTAAAGAAATAAGATAAGTAAATTCTCTATTGTACATTAATCATTATTATAACTGAATCATTATTAGTGGATAATACCGTATAAAAACGAGAAAAATGAAGCATAATTAAAACTATATTACCGTGCACTTATGAATAGTCGATGTATCACTAAAGTACTTAAATACACGCGTTATTGCTGTTCCAATAAATTTAAACACTGAACTAAATATGACGTGATGGTATGAAATATTAGTGAAATACTCCGTTTTGTTATGAGAGAAACATCTGTATAAATATTTTTGTTTCCCATAATAAACAAATTAAGAATTGTACCATATTTCAATAGACACATTCACATCCGTAAGCCTATCTCTACTGTGACAAGAATTACTTAGAAATTGACTGTATACCTTGGTATGACAGAAACATTAAATAGAAAAGTAGATTTTAGAAAAACATTCGTTATCTGTAATTTGTTATAAATGAAATATTAATAGAACTGTATTTTTATGACATTTGTGCGCAGTGTCCCCCCAATTATATTATATATGTCTTTTTTTTCTTTGTGAGTTAGCGGATTTGTTCCATGACATGTTTCGCGTTAGCTGGATTTTACGTTTTAAGTTTAACCCCCCCCCCCAAAAAAAAATCATACAGATATAACCAACGTACCGGAAGTGTTTCTATTCTTAACTTTTACATGCTAAATACGTTTGTTTATACTCATATGTCTGTATTCTGTGACATATTCGTTTATAGATATTCAGGATATAAATGTACTTTCGTTTCTGTGGTATTGCATTTCGTCATTGAGAACTTGAACCATCTGGTATTTCTGGAGTTTTTGGATTTAAATTAGGAATGAAAGGAGTTAAAAAGGGAATACGAGTTTGGAGCCTTGAAAGATATAAACCGGTTAAAATTGTGTTGGCGGAAATACTTTTTAAGGAACTTCATATGCTGAACATAATAGGTGGTGTTGAAAGCTGATGCAGTAAAATCGCAGGCGACAGCAGCTGTCCATTTCTATATCATACGAAGTCACTAAGTTTTCTCGGAACATAGAAATGCTCAAATTTCAGCACGACGAGTTAATGGTAGTTTTAAAAATGCCACCCAAGTGCACGTAATGTGAAATGTTCATAATTTGTAATCGATTCATAAAATAATAACGCTAATCTTGATATCAGTTGTTATAGTATTTCCCTATTTTAATATTATTGGTACAAGTAATTTGTTTCTATTTGATAAATTGTGATTTAATGATGTACTTGAAACTAAACAGGAAATGTAAAGATTCTTAATAGGTATACATATGTACAATATATTATATTGTACGGTTATCTCGGTATTTTGATGCACGATAGATAATTATGGATTTTTACGTCAAATAGAAACACAAGTGTCGTACAAGCACAGTAAAACAGGATGACGTAGGTTGAATATTTCACAGCTGTTGTTAATTGTGTGGTGGGATTGATCGACGCAATAAACGTGGGCATTCAGGCTGTAAATTTTACCATTCTGATATTCACAAGTTCCAAAAGACTAAGTAAGCAAGTATATGTGTAAGTAAATTTTGATGATTAAATATTCAATCGTCAGGCTTGGATGATTTTACAGTCATGTTAACATTTAGTCATTGGTTTCGGGCATTTGCTTAAGATTACAATGTAATACGCTAGGGAACTTGGATCGTTTAGCTCAGTCCAGAGTAAAATTTTGTTAGTTCCAAGTGTTTGTATTCCATTTATTTAAACCATTAGCAAAAACCAAGTCGTATACAATATAGCAGTATTGTAGCTTCATATAAAACAAGCCGAGAAATACGAAGTAGTTTCTAGAACAAATAACTTCATGTCGTTCACGTGCAAGACATCTGTTCGCACTTCGTCAGCATTGTGCTCGTATATCGATATGTATTTCTACTTAGCCTCCTATATTTTGTTCTGTGGAATTTGTTTAAAACTACTGTAACTTATCTATCTGTACTGATATCTGTATACATGTAGCCATTGACACTATTGAATATTACCGTAATTTCATTGGGGAATTTTTTCTCGATTATAGTCAAATTAACGTATATATTCTCTACATCAGACAGAATTATTTAAAGCTTTCATGCACCCAGCTGTTATAACGTTTACTGCGTCCGATAAATAGATAAATGGAAGTGCCCTGAAAGTAGAGAAGCCTGAGAATGTGTGGGTTTATGCATAGAAAGATCTTCAGTATTCCCCGAAAACCTGGAAACAAGTGAATTATGTGGTAAACACTTAAAACAAGCTCTCAAGTAAAGCGTTTTCTCTCGATTCTGAGTTTGAATTACATTGTTAGAATATTAGTGTGAGAACTCTTAACTTCGTTTTAAAATTTGTAGTAGAAAACATATGTAAACCGCAACAGTTACTCCATTCAAACTTGAAATATCGCTATTCCTCTCATACTTTCGGTCGTAATTCCATAATATTTTGCAAAAATTGGTGTTTACAATTCTACAACGTTTATTAAAAGATGTGGGTGCAACGCGTCAGTTACGGAATGCTGGCAGTCAGAATTTATTTTTCAACTCCAAAACTTTCGTAAAGTGGATTTTACCATAACGTTTTTATTGCATACTGATGTTTCATATAAAATGGACGAAAATGAAAAAAAATTCTTAACTTAACGATCATGTTCTTTAACAGCCGCTCTTAGTTAACAAGTACAATACGTTAAAGAATATCGAGGTTAATTTTAACACATATTCTAAATAAATGTTTCTCAGCCGATTTAACAGACGACCCCCGAGTTCGGGCTTCGGTTGTCGCGACCCCCCATTATCTCTACCAAGATGAAAAAAAAAACCAGCAATTTTATTTGTTTTAAATAAAATGTTCACTCGACGCAGACAGCTCACGACCCCCCACTGGAAACCTGCTCGAGACTTTTCTGGAAGTCGCGATCCACCGTTTGAAAAACACTGTTCTAGATACACACAAGGAAAAAAATGTTTTTAGAGAAGTAGATGAAACGATATTATATTTTATGATTTTCTTATACATGTCCTGTGTTCTTTATATCTATCCTTCTGTGAGAAAACCGGTAAGCTTACATCACTAAAATCCGGGATTCGATTCCTCTAGGTGAACTGAGCGCAGACAGTTTGCTGCCTAGTTTTGCACTAGAAACAAAAACCTTGTTATATATATATATGTATGTGTGTGTGTGTATGTATGTGTGTGTGTATGTATGTGTGTGTGTATGTATATATATATGTGTGTGTATGTATATATATATATATATTTGTGTGTATGTATGTATATATATATATATGGGTGTGTGTGTGTGTATGTATATATATGTGTGTGTGTGTATGTGTATATATATGTGTGTGTATGTATACATGTGTGTGTGTGTGTATATATTTCTTTCTATACTTTAGCTTGTTTTATTTGCGATCCCTCTGTACGTAAGACACTGCGTTAAGCGTATTAGTAAATATAGTATGTTTTTTACATGTCACTTGCTAGTGGAAGGGTGATTGAATTCTATTAAGTAATTCAAGTGGTAAAATTAATTTGATCTCATAACATATGTGATTTATTTCGTCTTTTTAACAAGTCTTTCTAAATGTGTAGTAAATTAATGGTTATCAAAGAGGTGGTTGACCTAAGTTATGTTCGGTTTCCTATATATGTATATACACATATTTTATAAAAATAAAAATAACTTTGCTGGCTTCATTCAATATGTTGATGAAATCGGACACCAAAACAAGTTGAAGCTAGTTTGAAGATGGAACGTGATTAAATGTGATGTTTCAAACTATCCTCTTTATTTTTCAGCTTCTTGGCGATATATAAAAATTGGGCGTAATGAGGCGATAGAACGTCTGTGAGGTGTGTATCGAGATTTTATCAGGTTGAGGGGAGACGATACCACAGTTCTAAATACGGATATGTTCTTCCTTAGTGTTCTGCCTGTCTGACCTCAAACCCCAGGCAAGTCACATGCCTGAGATTTATGTGCATGTTTCTGATCGTGTTTGGACATTCTGGCTTTGACTGTGGGATAATTGAATTACTAATGGGAACCCTGTATCGATCAGTGATGTATTTCTTCCTCACTGTTAAGTCTCCACGATTTCTTGTTGTTGTTTAACAGCTGATAAAACGGTCTATTTGAAGTTTATTTTTCAACCACGAGTAAACGTTTAGAACTCGAGAGGTTTATCAAACTCCCGCGCTCCTATGATTTAATATATATATATTGTACAAGAATATAACAATTTGATGTATCTGTGATTTTTTTGTTCTGAAAGGAAGACGGGTATGGTTATTGAGGCAATAATGCCCCTTCCTTTTGAATATCGAGTGTTAAGGTGCATAAAGTGATGCTTCAAACAATACAGAGACAGTAACGTTTTTGTAGTAAGTGATAAAGAAAGCAGAACTGATTTGTTTCTGATTCTGATATTCTCGTTTTCATATAAAGTGTTAACATTACAAAGATGAATATAATTTTGGAGTTTTCACCCGCCCCTCCAAATAAGAAGGAATATCATTTGGCAGTAGTGTCTACTGCCAAATGATAGACAAACTCAGTAAATAACATCAAGGATATTGGTTTGGAATGGGGTGCAGATTTCGTAAATCTTTAATAAAGGGACAGTGGTTAAAATTGACATGTGCTTGGATTTTGGTGTAACATAAATGTGAAGTGCCCATTGATGTTGAAACGAATGTGCTGCAACGTTAGAAAATAGTAGAATGTACCTGTTACTACTGTTGTGGAATAGCTACTGAATATATGGGGTTGGTTTTAGTAACACTGTTAAGTCACTCTGAAACGTTACTGGGTTAAAGTGTCAAAGTTCGGAAACCTCGGCGTTTCTATGACAGTTGTCAGTTGGTTTCTAATAGTTTTTTTTAAAAACTATCACATTTTAAACTTTACATTTCTAGCAATTCAGTAACGTGTCTCGAATCACGTGTGATACCAAAGTTAAAGAACAAACATTTATAGATTTTTCATGCTTTCGTTCTAAAGAAAGACGTTAGAAGGATATTAACGCAGTTTAGATCCTATCGAAACACTTCAAAGAGTAATTTATGAACCAAATTTTTCACAAGGCTAACAGAATGATTTCCAAGGTAATTGTTTAAAGTAGAATATTCTATGTTACTTCACGATGTATGTTTGTAAATATGTCTGCGAACTCATAGCTCCCCTTCCAATGAAATGCCAAGGGAGGAAGAGGAGGGGGCTAAAAAGCACTGGAAGGTTGCTCAGGCATGAAAGAGTGTATACGAGTAAGTTTTCAGGGTCACTGGATCCGAATCTAGCATCGGAGTTTGCGTTACTAGCCCCTTTGGGTTCCTGGAGGCGCCATGTTTCAAACTGTATTCACACCTCCTCTCACAAGGTGGCGGAACCAAACCTGGCCACACATGTTTAAATTCCATGGGCAGGTGTTCTAACAGGATTGGCTTTCGGGGGGGCGTCCCCCTCCTCGTAGCGGGTATAGAAGTAATTATGAATAATGAAAAACCTGGATCAGCACACTGGGAATTCTGTGAATCATAAGGGGTGATACTTCTACAATTTATCCCGGACGAGCCTCCAATTTATTACGTAACGTATTATAATTTCGAATAGCCTGAAACTGAGTTAAATGATAATTTCGAAATTAAATAAATGTTGATACGTATCCAATTTATGATATATGCCAACAAGATCGATACACAGTTTTCTAATACAAACAATAACACAATTTACAATAATGTTTATTACAAAAATGACCTATGTACAAAAGTTTAACAAACTTTCAAACAATATCGTGGTCTAGAACTTCCTTGATATTTATCGAGGGTTCTCGATGAGCGAATTGATTTTGAGTAGATTTAGAGCTAGCTAGCTCTGTTCTTCGTCGGCCACACGCCGAGTTGTCCATCGATGAAGTTATATAATGTTTTCGTAAAAATACTAATGTCCGATGTGAATCTGCTGAAGTTAAATGGTTTGTAATATTCGAAATCTATAAACGTTCCTGGTCAAATATCTGAAGTTTACGATTAATAAGCGCTATAACAATCACAGTTATATCTTCCGACGTTTATAGCACACCAACTATAGCAAACCAATAATATATACTGTCTTTTGGCGCGTCGCGTTGATTATATTTATAGGCGTGAGGAGAGTTGGTCGAAATTTCAGCTTACGCAATAATATAAACGATACACCAATGTTTACTTACACATATATATTGTTGATACTTACACACTATAATTTTCTACAACTTAAGTGAAGAGGTGGTAATCTCGCAATACATATTTAACAGTACAAGTAATGTGCATTTCTACATATATATTTAACTTAAACAGACATCGATATCAAAATAGATATATGATAGTAAATCCGTCACAGGGGCCTTTTAACCTCGCAGCGCAGGTATTTCATGCTAGTGTTATTAAAGGGTGAAGGAAAGCCCCTACTTTACTCTAGGGTTTACGAATTTGTTGTAACATACATAAATGATTTAAAAATATATTTTGTAAGAACCGCAAATTCTAATTTATTTGGAACAGGACATTCGAACAGTTTTTTCTTCATCATAATTTTCATTGCCTTTGCTCTCGAAATTAAGATGCGGTAACTTTCAAGTGAACAAAAAATATTTTAACTGCAAAACAATTTGAACCTTTTCAAAATAAGTATATTTTTCTCCGTTGTCTTTTCAAATGAAAAGTTGCGAGTGATTAATGATGAAGTGAGTATTCATCTCTCAGTAATGAGTTGTGATTATCGTACCAGACTTTGAATTGCAGGGTCCAAGGTTCGAGGCATGATTTCGCCTAACCGTTTCATACTTTCAGCTATGACAGTGACAGACAATCCTGTTATTTGGCCCAAAGAATCGGACAAATCCCTTGTGGCGGATGCTGCTCTTGGCTGAATACCAGTCCCTTTTCTTCTCAGTAGCTCACAATTAGACAGGGCCATACTTTAATCCCAGGGATTTCTGACCTCGTCGTTTAGCCCCATGCGTATAACGTGCCATTCTGGTTGAAAATTACAATTCATTCATTAAATTCTTATAATGTTATGATGCAACACACACTTACACACCCCTATGACTTAGTATATTTATATCGTTTGACTTGTCTAATAAGTTTTTTTTTTCTGAATGAGTATAAGAAAGTGGGATACAGGGTGTTGTTGTTGACTAATAATACCCTTTCCTTTTGAATATCAAGTGTTGAATTACATAAAGGGGTGTTTCGTATAATGTAGAGACAGTAAAGTTTTGTAGCAAATAATAAAAACAAAGTAATGTTCAATTAAAAACAACAACACTAACTGGTTGTTGGAAGTTATAATTCCCTCAAATGCTTTTTGAAGGTAATATAATAGTTTATTTTTTCATTATCTAGTCCACTAGAACTATTGGGGAGGATATGGTAATTTTGTTTTCTTTGTTTGTCAATGCTTGTGGTAACGAAAGAACAGCATGGAGCTTCTGGACAAATTAAAGGATCCTGAATTATTGATGGTTTTCATAGTGATGCATTGATTGTAATTTAGTTTACTTGATCATAACAACGTATTAATTTTGTTTTAAGGGATATTGAGTTAGTAAAGTAGGTACAGGAACATAATGTTAAAGCAGCATCTTGGAACAACCAATATTTTGATACTAAATATGGAGTCTGACACATTAGTGCCTAGAACTCTCAAACATAAAAACATACAGACGAAGTACAAAGCGCCATTTGCTCCTACTATAACTCAGCGGGTGTAAAAGGAGAAACTTAGTGAGCATGTTCATATCGAGTAATACATTTGGTTTACGTTCAAACTTTGAGAAAAGTGCCCGTTGAAGTTGTTAGTTCATGCCCTAACTAAGAAACTTGGAGCCATTCATTGGAACGTTGAAATAAGTGTAACGTGTAAATTGGACGGTGAGAACCATCTTTCAACATGTGGATGTGTGTTTAGTGAGACATGTAGTTAGTTTATAGCCATCTAATGTTTTTATAAACGTTTATTTTGTTCATTTAACATGAGAACCACCAATCCTTTCTTGGCTTGAAGTTTGTTGTGTTATTTTAACAACGATATTGTTTCACAACAGCGAAAGCCGTCCATTCACAAACGAAACTTGTGAAACCGGATAAAATACCAGAGTTGAAAAAGGCTAGTCCTCTCAGAAACTTACGAAACTGAACATCAAATGCATAAAGAAAATCCGAACAATCTAGAATCATTCATCATTACACGGGACTACAGAGTTATGATGAGAAGTCGGACCACCAGTATTGAAGAATAAAAATATAACCACAAGTATACATTAGCGGTTGTTCCAGTAGCACACTGTCAGTCTCTTTAGCATTGCCTATATAAATAATATTCTGACGACTACTATGTACGTGTATCCCAGCAGGCCTGAATAGCTCTGGATTGAGCGAAACGCGTCGTCGGCAATGATATGACGATTATAATGTGGTTCAAACACTATTATTATACACTCTTCTAATTCTTGAAAATCCGTAAGGTACTAGATTAGGAATGTAGTGGTAAAAATATAATATGCCTAACATAATGTCTTATGACAAATATAATTAATTATATTATATTTCACCAGTTTCTAAAAGACGATTACACCAGAACAATTGTTAATACATGACACCGCTGAATCACCATTCCAGAGTGGTTAGTAGGTACCATATGTATAAGTTAACTTGCATCTGATTGCCTTTCAGTGCTTTATTAGCCTGTCTATCTCCCTCTAGCATGTACACCTTTATACTACTAAGGTTCCTCCTTCATGATTGTGTGGATCAAGAACCAGCTTATTCATGACTGTCGAAACACATATTGAGCACACACAATTCGTTTGGTTATGAGAGGCTGAAGTTGTCTGTATGTAAAGAAAAGAGAAGGTAATTACATTTACTCCCGTCATAAACACATTTTCTAACGAAACATATTTATATAAACTCACTTTTACACTGGGCCAACATGTTGCGGGTTAAGTTCTTTAGTAAGCATAATTAATGACAAATCATACTCGGCCGATAATGTATTTTTAGGGGGGCTTAATAAACAATTTAAATAAGACCTGCAGATTGTCAAGTTTATGCCAAAATGATAACTTAATACTTTTGGTAAACACATTGCATTTTCCGGTAAGAAACTTGTACTGTAGTTATAGTAACACTTTAGCATGTTCAAAGAACTTTATAATCTTCAACAGCAAACAAAGGATCCAAAAATATTTTCTTTGGAGAAGAGAAAACCGAATTTTGTTTCAGAATTAACGTGTGATGTATCAAAGTGATGTTTGTCCCAGTACTAGTTTTTAGGTCAGATCGACTGCTTAGTTGACAAAGTAATGAAGGTCTTCCTTTTTATATTATAAAATCATTATACATCACGATTTTCTTTATAAAATATGAAATATTGACATTTTTTATCTACTTAAATATGGGAAATTTTGAATCGTTTGAAATTGTAGTTAACTAAGTCAAAGTGATTTCATAATTTGTGCTGTAAAATGTAGTTGACGTACACCTATTTATACCAAAGTGACTTCATAAACTATCTTATTCTGTATAAACATTGGTGATATACAGCTAGAGATATCAAAGTAATTTTTGAAGTTACCTTATTTTGTTGGATGATGGTTGATATGTAGCTAGATATATCAGTGAGTTCAGCAGGATGATTATTGAAAATATGTTCCTTTTTCATAATTGACCTCGATAAACTGATATGTATAGATTTGAACCAACACACTCTAGTGTGTTTTACCTTATCCTTTAAATGTTTTATCTAGGTTATGCTTGCCTTATGATTGTTTATTTATCTTGATTGATGCCATGAAATAGGATTGCAGTAGCAAGTTTCGAAACAAAATATTCTGTTTAATATATTCCAAGGGTAACAGAGTGTAAATATGTACAAGTCGGTATTTTTTTTCAAACATAGCAAGGAAGCATTAACTTTCTGCATTCTGTGATAGCTATCTGCATGTCTCTTTTTTCAGTCCTGACGGAAACATGTGATAAAACAGGAAAAAGCCATTTTTTTAAAAAAATGAAGATGGTTTAACTTTAAAAAGTAGTTCCACTGATATTGCTTTTAAAGGAATTTCTATCGCTGATGAATTGGAGTTTAGTGTTGGTTTTATAGTGGTTGAATAACTGTCCAGAGTTCTAACCCAATCAGATACCATAGGTATGTTGATCAACCCTGTCAGATACTACGGGTATGTTGATCAACCCTGTCAGATACTACGGGTATGTTGATCAACCCTGTCAGATACTATAGGTATGTTGAGTAACCCTGTCAGATACTACGGGTATGTTGATTA
>NW_013668103.1:0-38592 GCF_000517525.1 Limulus polyphemus
ACCTATATTGTTCTAAAGCAGTAATGTAGCCTTGTGATTGGTTGGGTGAATACCTATATTGTTCTAAAGCAGTAATGTAGCCTTGTGATTGGTTGGGTGAATACCTATATTGTTCTAAAGCAGTAATGTAGCCTTTTGGTTGGTGGGTGAATACCTATATTGTTCTAAAGCAGTAATGTAGCCTTGTGATTGGTTGGGTGAATACCTATATTGTTCTAAAGCAGTAATGTATCCTCGTGATTGGTTGGGTCAGTACCAATAGTATTGTAATTAATGGAGCCTCGTGATATATTTCCACTTGTAGGACGTGAGAGGTGATTCAAGCATGTAAATTAAAACAATTTTGCAAGAAAATCCAAGGGCAGACATGGCCGTCCGCAAAAATGTTTCCAGGGGGGCAAAGTAGTGTGAAACTGTGAACTGAATGAAAAATTCATATACATAAGTTGATTGAATAAAGAAATAATTATGTTCCTCATTTTACAGGGGGGTACCCCCATCCCCCGCGAACGTCCATGTGGGCGGAAAAGCACCGAGAAAACAATTGGCTACTGAAGCTGCTCGAAAGAAACCTCATCGTTACAGTCAATGGTCTAGAAAGGGGGCAGAGTAAATGCAGTAACATAACCTGTGGTTCTCATGTTATAATTAAAAGAATATTCAACTGTAAACTAACAAATGCAGGGGGAGGAATAGATCCCTCCCAGGTCTACAAAGATCTAAATTCCGATTCCGACAAATGCGTTAGCTGAAATTCGTGGCGGACCTCTAGCAGGAAGTTAGAGAATGATCTTCCTTGTAGTGGACACTTAGCAGAGTGCTCTCCGGTTGCTTATCGGTAAATAAGAAGTCTTATAGAAGGAAAAACCGTGTTTTTCATACCCGTGGTGGGCACAACACAGGTAGCCTATTCATTGTGTAGCTTTGCGCTTAACAACAAACATAGTTGAACAACGGTAACTCAAGTCACAAAGGTACTACTTAAGGCACTCGTGTATATTAATTTTTCAGGCTTCCAGTATCGCCAGGCATAAACGTTCTACATACGTGAAATAAATCGATCCATTTATCGGGGACATCAAATGAAGCTTATCATTCATATTAACTTAAAATAGCGAAACTTTATCGCGTAATAAACAGTTATGATGCTAATGGTGTTTTGAGGTTGTTTCGCTTCACCATATAGTAACCAAAATTAATCTAGGTATGTGAATATTGTTATGACATTTCATTTATTCACTTATTAAAACCATGTTTATCTGACATTCCACACGATGGCGCTACTTGTACAAGTTTGAGTGATATTGAAAATATTAATTTCTTCCGAGTTCATTATCTCGTAGAAAAATTCGTGCAGAGATCCTTCCATGATAGCTTTAAAATTCTAATGAATATAATTCTCAACAAACAAGATTTACCTTCTTTGAGGAACTAAATGTTTCACAGTTGTTAAGGGTGGAATACAGAGAAAAAAAAAAAAGTTAGAAATTCCTACCCTAGAGCCCCTTAGTGGCACAGCGGTATGTCTGCGGACTTGCAACGCTAGAATCCGAGTTTTGATACCCGTGGTGGGCAGAGCACAGATAGCCCATTGTGTAGCTTTGTGCTTAATTACAAACAAACAAACCTTCCCCAAAAGGTTAACTTAGGAAGTCTCCCTGCTATGTTTATTTTGAAATTTATGAAATAATTAATTTTTCTATTTGTTTTTGTTTCGGAACTAGGCATGAGTAACGTACACACGAATTGTGAATTCAATAGCTCTTGGCTGGTGTCTATTTGTCGCAAAAATGTGCTCCATACCTTGGGGTCTTGAATGTGCTATCAGAATGATGGTCAAATCTCGTTATTTTTCCCATAGAAGAATTAGAATTTTATATTTATGGTAAAGCTACTAAGGTTATGGGCTGCTGCCTCCTAAAGTTGAACCACTGACCATAGTGAAGGTGATGAATCCACATCATCTTACCATCAAAATCAATGCTAAAGGATTGACTGTCACTCTTAACACACCTACAGCTTTAAAGTGTGGGAAATGTATTGTGGTATCCAAGGAACTCAAACCTGGCTTGCTAGCTCCAAACTCCAGAACTTTGCTACTGGACCAAGTCGCGCACCACCAAGATAAGAGTAGCCCAAGTATTAACAGAGGATAATGTTTGTAGAGAATTTTATTATGAAGAGGTTAAGAAATCATCATTCGTTATTAAAGATACTGATGCATGTTACTACAATTTTATTATTTTGTTTATTCTAATAAGATATTTTTAGCCATTATTTCCATCTGTCATATAGTAATTTCTTTAATGAGGTTCTTAACTTTCCTGGACTTCCAGGCCTAGCATGGGTTAGGGCTCTCATCTTTGTGGGGTTGAATCTTGTTACTGAACATACCCTTTCAGTCGTGGGAGAGTTATAATGTGATGGTCAATCCAACTTTTCATTGTTAAAGAGTTGGCATGGATGGTCTTGATTAGTTAAGTTCTCTCTCTAGTGTATCGTTTCTGAATGAGGGACAGCTAGTGCAGATAGCCCTTGAGTAGCTTTGCACAAAATTCAACAACAAAAATAAAGCATTCCGGACTTCTGGAGAACACAAGCACCGCGTTAAAACTTTGTGTGTTATGGTAAGTCAGGGAAGTTGACAAAGATAGTTGAATTACATACAAAAAAATTTTACAGCAAACCTTTTATTGGGTGTAGGTTTGTTGAAGTTTTAAAGTAACATACAAATATCAACTTTTTCGTGATAAAGGGACAGATGAAATAATAAAAATTACTGGCCTAACCTCAAAAAATGAAGTATTTGAAGATTTGAGACTCAAATAATGATACTTCCTTTGCTAAGGTATTTGAACAATATTTATGAAAATTGGCAAACTCCACAAGTTGTTTTTGAGAAATTATAATATTGAAGGTTTGATACCCAGAATGTATGCCCGGTAATCAGAAGCTGATACGAGATTATTGGGTCGATTTTGATGATATTGGAATTGAGTAGTTATATCTGAAGCACGGACCTACGGATTGTTCGAAGTATTGGATTTTTGTCATGACAATGGTTTAAAATTTATTAAGCTCGAAGTGATACTGTAAGACAGGCCTCACAAACAATGTTTATCAAATTGTTAAACTGATGATAATACTCTGTCCCAAACTTTGCAAAGATATTTATCAAAAAAGGCAAACTAACAGATTCATAGGAACTATATACTAATATTCCAGTTTCGGTATCTAAAATAAAAAGGTTCAAAACTTTGGTGATGAGACATGTTAATTTTTAGTTGCAGTTTCTGCACATAGTTGGCTAAAATGTTGATTTTGTTAAGATAATTTTTATTAAATTATTTATAATTTAAGCTTAGTTAAATTTTTTTTGTTTTGCTAAAGATGGTTAAACGTATGTAATTTCCATCCTACATGTCTTGGCAATTTGTATTAAGAATTTCAGAACTATTGTGTGACAAAAAATTTATCCCTCTGGGACACCGAAAAGAGGGCTGCACGTATAAACTTCAATTTTGTTCTAAATAATAAAAACAGAAGCACGTTTGATAAGTGAAATTTTGAGCTTGATTTGTTTTTTTGTAAATTGCCCAGGAAACTGCTTACACTCCCCAAGTGGAAGCCATATCCCCCACGCCACCGTATGAAGACCCTCGGCTCAATCAGCCTCCACAGAGGTCATCCAAGGATGAGTTACTGCAAGTGATTAATAGGTTAGATAGGGAAATAGCACAGGTGGAATCACAGATGACCAACCTCAGAAAAAAACAGGTGAGGACTGTATGGATCTGTTCTTATTTTTATATATACGTTCATCTTATGCATACATATGTTCTTTAGTATCAGAACCTGAAAACGGGTTAGGAATCGTCTTTGGGTAGGGAGAAAGTTTTACAGATAGATTTATTGAATTTTGAAAAGGACATAAATCCAAATAAGATATAACAGCAGAAACTATATAGCATATCTAAAGACCTTGTATTATGGAAATCATCATTTGATTTTTTAATTTTGATCTAAAAAAACAAAATATGAAACTTTAATGTTGGGCAGAACACTCAAGGAGGTGTTGAAATGTTTAGACCAGTGGTTCTTAAGTTGTGGTCCACACTCAAGGAGGTGTTGAAATGTTTAGACCAGTGGTTCTTAAGTTGTGGTCCATACTCAAGGGGTATTGAAATGTTAGGTCAGTGGTTTTTAAGTTGTGGTCCACACTCAAGGAGGTGTTGAAATGTTTAGACCAGTGGTTCTTAAGTTGTGGTCCACACTCAAGGAGGTGTTGAAATGTTTAGACCAGTGGTTCTTAAGTTGTGGTCCACACTCAAGGGCTATTAAAATGTTTAGACCAGTGGTTCTCAAAGTGTTTTTTTTTTATACACTGTATCAGTAATCAGGTTAATTCAACTCAATAGAATAAATTTGTCATTTAATATTTTGGTTTTTTTCATTAAGGTCTCAGTGTTCAAGACAGTATGAATAACAGACTTAGAGTAATTTAAATTACCAAATGTTTGTAAGCTTTTTTATTAAATATTTTATGATTTAATCATGTCATTCTTTCATGGTACCCTACCCCTAAGAAATACTTAAAAATAATAATAATTAAAAGTCAGTAGATTTGTGCCCAAAAATACAATTAATAGTCACTATTATTAGTAAGAAGCTGAATTACTAGCTTACTCTATGTTATTTCACGTTAACCTCTCATTACTGACTGTTTAACCCCAATTCACGTTAACCTCTCATTACTGACCAGTTCTGTAAATCAAAACTTTTTCTTTTTGAGTAGCAAGAACTGATTTTAGAAGCCAGCAAACCTACGGATACAGAACAAGATGTCCAAGAGACGTCAAGTTTCGAACCAAAACAACTCAGTATGGCCCAGCTTATATATTCAGCAAATAGGGTAAGTGCAGATTTTTTGTCCAAAAACTACTATTGTGACAGTTCTGTCTTAACCCTTTCATTACCATGGACACGTGTGGTGCTCAAGAGAACTGTTATGGGAGTTTTTATACTTCTGTGAAGAGAGGGTATTACCCTCTAAGATTTCTCCAGCTTGCGAGTTTTGGATATTTAAGGAAATATTAAAATGTCTTTTTTTTTGGTTTTGTTTTTTACTGTGTAACTAAAAATAAACCTGGCACTGGATGGTTGTTTATCTATAAATATGGCATTGAGGATAAAGATCTTGATAAATATAGAATCTAAAAGGTAGATGTGTTCTAGAGATCTGACATTGCCTGTCTCACAGGAGGAAATATTATTATTGATGTTTTTTTTTATTATTCGACTCCTTTTAGAAAAAAGCTCAACAAGCCCATGGTGTTCTTGAGAAATTAGGTCCAAAATTAGAACTGGTAAGTAAACTTTTATTGGGATGTCTGGCTGAGTTTTAAGGACCATTTGACACTTAAAGGTTGTCATTGCACATCCACCCTTGAGAAAAGTGAAAATGTAAACCCACCTTTTATTTTTCAGGAAATCACTGATTTCCTCTTCAATTCCTGCATGTTGCTGAATTGAAAGTTTCAGCCACGGCCACAATTGTCAAATACAACCCATTCCTCTCACAAGAATTACCTCTAACATATCAATGCTTACTAGTCTCTCTTCTCTGTTTCTAAGTCTTAACCACCAGTAATTGTACGCTTAACTATAATGAAATTATTTCACAGTGTACAGGTTAATTGCTTATTGACTAACACTGATAACCAGTAATGCAGCCACTGTTTACATCATGTTTGTAATTATATATAACTAATTGCTAATTTATATCATTTACCAACCCATTAAATTATCAATGGTAATCAAGGAACAGAAATAATAATTTGAAATCATAAATATATTTCCTTCTTTCTTAGCTTAGATTGTATTATATTAATGCATTGGTTTCCCAAAGTGTGGGAATTATAAACAATCCCAGTTATTTGAGTGATAAATTGTTATAGGTACTTTTTTTTTGCTTGCATTGTCCCATTAGGTATAAATTAAAATGAAACATCCATGCCCAGGTAAGAACTGGTGAATTTTAATTGTGTTCTTTCCAAAAGTTATGAAAAATTTTCAAAATCATGTCAGTTAGGCCATTAAAATAGTAGATGTAGTCCTGTTTTTTAGTGGCTAAACTTGACCAATTTGATTACACTTGGCTCGGCTCAGCTCTTAAAATATTCGTAAACTGTTTTTTAATACATAACATATTGTTCTATCTTCAGTTATACTGCTGGTTTAAATGTTTGTAATTTCTCCATGTTGTGGTGTCTAAACTTTAAGATACAATAACCTTTGAAAAGTTGCCCTTCAATAAATGCGTACTAGAACCTTTATATAAAAAGTTGTTATACGCTAAAGTTTTTCTTATTTCTTTCAGCCATTATATAATCAACCTTCTGATACTGTTGTTTTCCATGAGAACAAAGGACAGTAAGTACAATTTCTGGTAATAGATGTAATATTTTAACAGCTGGTGTAGAACTCAAGATACGTTGATAAGTAATCATCTAATTTTGCTGTTGATGAAGTTAAAATTCCATTATTTTTTCTTTAAGTCTTGATCTTAATATCATGATATAGCAGGAACGGTTCGACACGATATTGTAAATAATATCTTCTGTAAGGAAAGGAAAATGACATAATTAGCAAGATATAAACTTTACTTTGAAAGAATCAAAATCAAGGAGGAACTTAAAATATCGTGATGGTGTGTGATTTTTTTCCATCACCCTGTATTAGGAAAACCTATATATAATAATTAACATAATATAACGAAAATTTCACATCTCTCATTAAGTTCGATTCACTCGTACTTTACGTTATTTCATAACATTGATTTTAATTGTTTTGCAGCTACTTGCAGGCAGAGTTTAACAATGTTTTAAAATGTTTTTGAACAAATAAGATCTTTCAATATTGAACAATAACTTCTTTATTGTAGTTTTTCATCTTTCAAGAAAGACTTGATAGTTCTTTTAAAGAAGAAGCAGGAAGACCGACAACAACGGGTACGTATTAACATAGTGTCTCGTATTGCACGAGATAACTGAATTGTCTTTCTGTGAAATATCTAGAAAGGTTCCATGATAAATATATTTTTCCCGTGAGATTGGGGTCTGAATTTATAAGGATATTGAACAGTCTGTGTTTGAATGCACCAGTATAGTCATGATGTGTCCTAAGTTAAAATGGTTAAACTTTTTTATTTGAATTAAAAATTAAAAACTTATTTTAGATATGTATTTTGAAATTTGAAGATGTTTATGAAACTCGCTTATGAACTGTTACTACAGTTCTTATGTTTTTGTCAATATTTCATCCAAAGTATCACACGAAAGAACAAAGTAGGTTTTAAAAAGAAATTTTGGGTTTCAGTTGTTTTTTTAATTGCACATAAGCCTGAATCCTAGTCTTCATAGGCAAAGATACGAATCAGCCTAATTCTAAAGTTGAATTGTACTTAAAACAGAACTGCATAATTCATAGTCAGTAAAATTGTATAAATTATTCAAATATAAGACGTTTTACTTTATTTGAAATGGATTAAATATAATTAAAAATTGATTCTTGGCTTCTCTTTTCTTAAATCTATATATTATAAATCAATCCCAGAGGTCTATGAACTTTAGATACATATCGAAGATTCTATCAGTATCACCAACGGGGTGTTATGAGATGCGAATACCCAACCCCCACCCCTTTTTCGAATCTGAACTGCATTTTGATTGATGTTATGAAAAATGTAGTGATGCAAAAAGTGCATTAAAACTTTACGTTCATTATTTCTTTCATTTGCTAACGTGTTTCTTCTGATACGAATCACGTACTGGACTTTACCGACTCTTGGCTTACTTAGGCCTTTATTGATCTCTTAAAAAAAATGAAGAAGTTCTGCTAATTCTTGTTTAAGAGGTGACGTACTTTGTTATTTACTGTTAATAATTTGAAAGTACCCAACCTCGCAAAATATTCAATAGTACTTTAATCCTGTTTTAGGAAAAATGATTTATTACTGGTTCTTAAAAATATGCTTATGATCAATTTACAGTTTTAAACTTAAGTAGGAATGTTACTGGCGAGTTTCAAAATTAAAACCTTCTTGTACTTTTAGTTGAAGGAGTTTATCATGAAAACAACAAAGTATTGGGTTTACACTTGTACTTATATTTTTCAAGTAACGAGTTGATAACATTTGAAATTTTCTGATTTTTAAATTGAGAGAGCAAAGGATTGTTGAGCAGTTCTTAATCTCAATCCTTCTTTTCCTTTGTACAACAATTGATTTCTTTAATTCTAAGTATACTGTAATTACCAAAGTGACTGGTTTTGTCTTTGCAGAAAGTTTAATACAGGCTGATTAAGGTTTCCCATTTCTTTCATAAAGGAAACATCTCTTTGTGTTTAATTTTGAAAATCCATTTTCGTGTATGTGTGTTAAGTTAGTTCACTTAATCAAAGCCTTGTCTGGACAGTTGCTGCAGGATACAAATAGAGTAAGTAAACTGAAACAATAGTTCATCTGGAATTTGAAACCTTTTAAGCCTTAGCCACGTAGTGAGGACGTGCTCCCTTGGGAAATCACATTGCCTTTGTCATAACTGAGCAAATAGCGATCAAGGCAGGCAGGTTAGTGCTTTCTAATTGAATGTCTCTTTTGTATCTTGTTCCTCAAGCATGATGAAAAGACTTATTTACTGAGTAAATCAATAACTTTGTTTATTTCGTTCTTTTAGGAGACTTATTTAACGGAAACTTACAACCGATTAATGCAAGCATGGCAACAGAGAATGGAAAAAAAAGATAGTAATATTAATAAGAAGTGAGTATTCTTTAAGCTCGGAACTTTCATATCTGAATAGGATTCAGCCCAATCTGTTAGTGTATTTTATTATGTGGAATAAGTAGCAATATACACACACACACACACACACACACACACACACACACACACACACACACACACACACACACACACATAGTGTTAAATAAAATTTAGCTATTTAATTGTACATATCTACTGGAGAAATAAATGGTTTTAATCTAGAGCTCGGTATGAACGTACTGCCAGTGTTTTACTTTTCTATTCTAGTGTTAAATATACTAAGTCATAAATACATGTTGAAATAATTGTGAAGGTGTGATAATAAGATAGATAAAAACCTAGCAAAAAAGTGGTGTCTTCCTAATCTTGGGAAATTTGATTAAATGATACAAAAAACATTTTTGTACAAAGTCATAGATATTAACCAGCAATGGGTTAACATATATATATTTGTATATAGAACTGTGACAAATATATATAAGATAGTGAGGTGTTTAAAAAAACATTCTGAACAGTTTATGTGTGAAGAAAAAGAAAAATCCAGATTTTTATTTTATCTTCAATGCAAGTTCATAAGCTATTTTGTACTTGTACAGTGTATAGTAAGTAAATGTTTTCATAGGGCCAAAGACATGAAACAGAGAGAATTTTTTGAGAAGCAATATCCTGAACTTAGGAAACAAAGAGAAGAAAGAGAGAGATTGTCTAGGGTTGGGCAGAGAGTCCGGAGTGATGCAGAGATGGAGGAAATCATGGATGGCCTACAAGAACAAGAAGTAAGAAAAATTTTAAATGATCTTTTGGAGATTTTCTTTTTAATGAAATATTTGAAGCTGTACAAAAAAAAGGTTTTAATATCAAGAAATGAGATGTTTAGAAGTGAATTTTGAGTTTGCAATAACATTTTTAAACATTCTTTTATTTAGTGTTCTTTAGTAAACATTTTGTGTTCTTGTGTCATTGATATTGCTACAAAATAGTTATATATATAGTATTGGAAAGTAGTTATAGAAAGTGTTGGGAGTACTTATGTAGATGATAAGAAAAAAAAAGGACATAAAAGGCAAAATACTACTCGTTCTTATTGTGTTAAAATGAATTGCATTAAGGAAAAGTCAGGTGATAATATTTTAACACCATGGTTTATTATCACCCAACTAATCGGAAAGTGTGGCCCAGTATAAAGTATATAAAACTACTGACGGTCAGTCTATGCCGAGTAGCAGTGGTAGTGTAAAGTCAATCCTGGCTCCCACAAGTTTTAGCATGACTACTGACAGTCAGTCTATGCAGAGTAGCAGTGGTAGTGTAAAGTCAATCCTGGATCCCACAAGTTTTAGCATGGAGTATCTTTGAATAGCCAGTAGCTTGATTGATATGTGATTGTAATGTAGTGTTTCAGTCTTAGGAATTGCATGTGAAAACAGCATTTTTAATAATAATAAGGTGGTGAAGGTAGAAAACCAAAACTGTCCAAAAGTTAAGTATGTATGTTTTTTTACAAGATAGGCTATACTTGTGTGTAGATCTTGTTAGTAAATACTGTTGTAAATGTTACCTTGAAAATGGTAAGATACAGATCAGAATGAAGTGGTCTCAATGACAACTAGCTGCTCAAAACCCACTGTATTGAAGAAATAACCAAACCTAAAGGTTGAAACGGTCATCAGACTACAAACAGTGGAATAAGAAAAGCTGAAGATGTGTGCTTTTTATGGACGAATCCAAGTGTGACATATTTGGCAACAGTCAGTAACAATTTCTTCAATGACTGAGAGAACATTATACACATCATCTATAGTGAAGCATGATAGGAGGATCAACAAACGTTTTGAGCTGCATTTTTGTGTCAATGATTTGACTCTGATTGTTGATCCATCAGGCAGCATTTCATCTTCCAGCAAGTCAGTGATTCATCAGGCAACATTTCATCTTTCAGCAAGTCAGTGATCTATCAGGCAACATTTCATCTTCCAGCAAGTCAGTGATCCATCGGGCAACATTTCATCTTCCAGCAAGTCAGTGATCCATCAGGCAACATTTCATCTTTCAGCAAGTCAGTGATCCTAAGCAGTACCTCGATGGTAAAAAGAGGTCGATGAAACACTCGTAACCATAGCTTGGCCAGCACAAAGTCCTATTGTAAATATTATTGATAATATATGGACCTATTTAAAACCGAGTGTGTCTAAACAACTTTGAATTGCGGGGAGTAATACAGGACAATATTCTCCATGGTGAACTGTATGACAGCATGAAAACAAGGTGGTTCAATGTCCTGTGTAAAGCAAAATAGTTACATACAAAATACTAGTGCATTGTACAACTTATTTGCCCTTTTTTTTTCTTTCTGTGATAATGTTTTGTACTATTAATAAGTTCACCATATACAGAGGTTGAGTACGTTATGTTAAAATGATTTTGAAACTTCTTCATGTTGTTACAGGTCATGTCATGTCTAGTTGTGCACTACCTGATGCACATGCTACTTGACAGTAAGCTTGCAGCATAATTATAATTGAAAAAGGGCTCTGTCATAATGTTGTCATGTTCAAAGCACACCACACTTTCCTGAGTGCTTTTCATATAATTCATCTAGTGTACAAGGACAGTGGGTTCCTAGCATCTGTTTCAGAAGTGTGATTGCATAGAAATACATAGGCTCTGCATATGTCTACTTGACCAGTATGTCTTCATGTATAATACCATCAATACCTGTTTCATTGTCAAGCTATTTGAGGTATGGGAAGGTTGAAGGGATATGTCATGGAAACAACTTGTGCCACTTTTCTAGATGGAGATCCTTCTTGATTTTTGTGTACTGTTACCTGGAACATTTGGATGGCTCTTGTCACTGACTTTTGTGTTTATGGATTCTCACCTGTTACAAGATGCCACGTTTTGCTTATCATGCCTGTGGTACAGTTTGTTGCAATTCTATTTCTAGAAGGTCTTGGTACCCCAAGTAGATACGTGTTTCTTTTTCTCTTTTCCAGTGCTATTAAGTGCAAGAGATATCCTTGTTTTGGAAGCTATAAATTCCCAACTTGAATATATCTTTATGGTCTGAATGCATGAATAACTTGTGTTATAAAGTGTTGTTACATACCCTTTGCAAAAGCAAAAACCTTTCAGTAACATCACACTGCCTATGAAATGCCAAACGATATCAAAACGTAGTTCTTATACATGCAATTCCACAATGTCTTTATCTCAGCTGTATTTGTTATTACATCAGTTGCTGATTTGTTTCTTCAAAATTGTTTTAATATAATGTACTTAATGCTCTGTAGTTGATATATTCATTACTTGTAATCTCTTTATGTATATTACTTTAATACGTTTCTATAATTATTACTTGTGTGTTTCTGATTTTTGCCTATGAAGTAAGATATATGTATATGTGTGTGTGTGTGTGTATATAACTCCAGAGTTAGTTGTTGCTTATTGTTCAGTATGCCTAGGCAACATTTTTTCAATACTGACCTAATAGCTGTGAATAAAAAGTACCAATAGGTAAATGTATAAGCCTTAATTATACTGATAGAAGCTGGGAAAAAAGGTATAAAATTTATATAATTCTTGTTAAGTAAACAAAATATTTTGTGAGATTTTTATGTTCCCAGTGCTTCACGAGGCATATTGATTCCCCTGTCCATCCATCCTGATCTTATGGACAGGATATCTCAAGACTGAATGGATGGATTTTGACCAACGTTATACTACAGGTACTACAGACAAAGTTCTATACCATATTAGCTTTTGAAGGTCGTAGTTTAAAGGTCAAGGTCAGTTACATTGGAGAAGGCTTAAACATACAGTATAACATTAGTGGTGGCATTGGTGTCTCATAAATCAATTTACACTTCTTATATTGGCTTTCTTATTTTACTGTTTATAGCTGGAAGATAAGAAGATGAAAAGTTATGCAGTGATCCCACCAATTTTGATTGATCAACGACGAAAGAGGATCCAGTATATTAACAGGAATGGACTGGTAGAAGACCCTATGGCTGAATATAAAGAAAGACAGATGTTGAATGTTTGGATTGACCAAGAAAAAGAAACCTTTCGAGAGAAGTACCTCCAACATCCAAAGAATTTTAGTTTTATAGCATCCCACCTGGAAAGAAAGGTTAGGGTTTAAGAGTTTTAAACTTGGGCAATGGCCACGACTTGGTATGTTGAAATGGATTGTTAAAATCTTTATAAGATCTTTGATCAAATGATTTTGTAATGATGGTATGTTATCCAAACAGTGTCTTTCTTTTTAAGGTCTAATTTTAAGACAGTCAGGAATAAAAGCAAGAAATGTATAGAAATATTTTGAAAACCCAGTATTGTACCTACAAGGCTAAGTCGTAGAACTTTTGTTATCGTTATTGATGTATTAAGTAACTTATGCTATTAATCGTGTATCCCACGGATTAGCTGGATGGTTCAGAAGTATAAGAAATTAGAAGTTCATTTTTTATACTTATACCCAGAGTTGTTTACAGTTAATTATGCTTTAGAATTTTATTTTATGTACGATGTTTGGTAGAATTCCTTGTGCGAAGTTTGCTAGAATAACGTCAGTAAACATGAGTAACCATGATGAAATTAAGTTGAATAGTCGACAACTGCCTGTTCTAGAAATGCAAGTGTAGAGGACGACGTTTCCAAAGTCTTCCGCCTTTCGTCAAGAATTTCAAAACGTCGTCCTCTACACTTGCGTTTGTACAACAGGCAGTTTCCATCCGTTCCACTAGTTTCATCGTGAATACTCTGCCGAAACAATCTATCAAACAATGAGTAACCATAATCTTAAACTTTTGTGGAAGCAGGAATACAATATGCAAGAAATATACTGAACAGATGTATGTTGAAAATGGTGTGATTGTTTTGGTGTTAGATATACGCTTTGTTGGTTGTATTACAGTGATATACGCTTTGTTGGTTGTATTACAGTGATATACGCTTTGTTGGTTGTATTACAGTGATATGCGCTTTGTTGGTTGTATTACAGTGATATGCGCTTTGTTGGTTGTATTACAGTGATATGCGCTTTGTTGGTTGTATTACAGTGATATGTGCTTTGTTGGTTGTATTACAGTGATATGCGCTTTGTTGGTTGTATTACAGTGATATGCGCTTTGTTGGTTGTAATACAGTGATATGCGCTTTGTTGGTTGTATTACAGTGATATGTGCTTTGTTGGTTGTATTACAGTGAGATATGCTGCTGTTGGTTGTATTAAGGTTTTGTCTGTTTGTTTGTGAATCATTTTTGGTTATCTCTCTCTACTGTGAATGTGATACGTTGTTTACTCTTTGTACATGAGCAAGAGTGGTGTAAATGTTCAATTTCAAAAGAGCCACAAACACATTTAACTAGAGTTCAAATTCAAGTTTCTCTATATACAGATATGGAAGCATATCTCGGTGTAATACAAACACGGAATCATACCGTATTTGCAATTTTTGAGAAATAATATTATTCTAATAGCTTTTATATTGAACTCCAAAACTTACTGGCTTCAAAGGGTTATTTATAGTCTTATGAAATAAACTTTCTCTCTCTCTCTCTTTTGTTTTTTTATTCAACTGTCATTTTGCATACATTGTGTTCTGTATGATCTGTAGCCACTGAAATAAAATAGAAATTATATTATTATGATGCATAATGTGTAAGCATTAGGCTTGATGTCCTATGAATAACTGACATAAATAGCCCTTCAAGTAACTTTTGTGACATTGAGTGAAATGTCTTTATACACTTCTTTTACTGATAAACTATATTGGGCTAATAAAAGATGTTAGTTCATTAAAATAATGGTTAATAATTCTAATATCATACCAGTTAGCAAATAAACTAATTTTTTTATTCTGTATTATTCTTTGATATCCTGCATGGAAGGGTGGAGTAGAGGGATTTAGTGAATAAAGATTTTTATATGTTTTGTTCCAGAGTGTTGCAGACTGCGTTCAGTATTATTACTTAACCAAGAAAAGTGAGAATTATAAACAACTCTTGAGGAAGACCAACGTTAGGAAACGTACCCGAGCACTAGTTAGACATCCGGCTCAGTCACAATCTCAAACCCAAGTAAGATATTTTCGAGTAGAGAATTTTTACAGCTTAACACTAAGGCTAACATCCCAGTGTTAACTGATTCGTACAAATGTTGCCAGTCCTAACTGTGACTTTTTGAACTATTGTAAGTTAAAATAATATTCCACTACTAGCTGTCTATTAAGGTTCGTGCTTATTGAATAAAGGGCTCATGTTTCGGTTTCATTCATAAGTTTAAAAAATTAGTTATTTTCTTTAAAGTTTGAAATGTAAACATAAAAGCTAAGTAATGACTTTAGTTACTTTTGTCACTCAGCACATATAGTGGTTGTGTATAGAAAATTAAGCTAAAAAAATTACCTTCCATAAGAAGAGGTTTCTCTGCATCAGTTAAGAGTAGATTGAAGAGATTGTACTACAGAATGTGGGTTCTATAATTGGGTCATGGTTGCATAATCAATTAATTTAATATATAAATTATACAATACGATCTCTAAAGAATCAAGTGGATCCTTGTAACATGAATTAGTTTTCTAAAGTGTAAAGTTTGTTGTTTTTTTTTATTTAAGATATCTTATAACTGTTTTTCTCTTTAAATTTAGTTTCCAGTTTGTAATTTATTGCCATTAATAAAGGACAAATTATTCAAAGAATTACATAAATATCTTTCTTAGGCGGCGTTATCGGCTTCTGCAGCTATCACGGCTGTTACAGTTATGACATCTATAAGCTACTGTCAAACAACCAGTGCTATAGTGACCAGTCCTGTAACCACAACTACAGTGTCATTCATGGGCACATCTACTTACGCATCTCAATCTGATTTGGACAACAATCTCATAACATCAAAAACAAGCCAATCAGGCTCTGCAACAACAAATGTTGTTACCGATAACAAGTCCAATAAAACTAGGTGGGTTCTTTACTATAATTTCTTTTGTAACTTCAGTTGAGCAATCACTACCTTCATGTTGAAAAACGTTTTACTTCTCATTTTAACCTTATTTTAGATTTCTTGTGATTTTTTTTTTTTGTTTCCCTGGGGTACCAGTTTAGTTGACTATATAAGACTGAGAGTTGGGATTACCCATAAAATTTGTATTGTGGGGAAACAAAATTTCACCAAAATTATGACCTAAAATATTTGAGAAAGATTTGTTTTTTTTTCTATATTTACCAATTTGAAGCAGAATCATCCTGTTGCATCTTACACATTTGAAAACTAAGTTAGATACGTTAATAAAACTCTTTCTAAAGTCCTATACGTATTGGTGAGCATGTTTCTTTATAAATCTCACTCTGTTTCAATGTTCTAGTGAAAATAAAGATCCTGAAACGGACAAAAACAAAAGCAGACAGAGTGAAGTCAGCAGTGATGGTAAGATCTTAACTTTTTTTATTAGTTTATGATTTGTTGTTTGATTATGTTAAAGAGTGGTAGTTACAAACTTGTATCTATTATAATTCTGTGAGATCAATCAGCTTTTACAAAGTTGCTTATACCCCCCGGAAAAAAAACAAAAAACTTGAATTTCTTTTTATTTTTATGTAAGAATTCAATCGAAGCATAATTAAAAGAAAAATATGGGAAAAAATAAATAAATGCTTCTATAAGGAGTTTCCAATGAGTGAATAAAACAGTGTGGGAAATAGCAAAGACCTGATCAGTAATTACTATATCTTATAAAAATTCTACCAAATTGATGTTTTTTTATAATAAAGAATGGCCAGGTGGTTAGGGCGTTATAATGTGATGGTCAATCCCACTATTCGTTGGTAAAAGAGTAGCCCAAGAGTTGGCGGTGGGTGTTGATGACTACCTGCCTTCCCTCTAGTTTTGCACTGCTAAATTAGGGACTGCTAGCGCAGATAGCTTTCGTGTAGCTTTGCACGAAATCCATAACAAACAATAAAGAATAATGCTATGCTGATAATTTTTTCACAAAAACTATCCAATTATACTTTGCTTGTATTTGTGAGTTTCTTTGTTAAATAATTGATTTCAACTTTAAATATTCAAGTAAAATAACTGGGGTAGTCAACAACAACAACAAAAAAAACTATACATTAATTAATGATGTTCAAATATTCAAGAAAATGGTAGTACATATCACAGGTTAGATAAGAACCAATAACAATAGTAATCACAGTGTATAAAGTATTAATATGTTAACAGTAATGGCAGAAGCATAAGTACTGTAATAAAAATTAATTATGAAAACTGGAATAAGTTAAAGTAACACAATCGAATTGGGATAATAAATCGCGACTTCATAAAACCATAACAATGATTACTTTTATAGACCTGTTTCCCACAACTGTATTTATTTTATTCATTTCAGTAGAATACGACAGATTTGGAGAAATATTAGAAAACACTACTTACTATTACTAATTATTTATTACGTTAGGGTCAAACATGCAAACTACAGTTGCACATTTTCTGATAAGAGTATCGGTCAGAAATGACAGTACATCTCTCACAACTTGATAAGTAAATAAAACAATTAATTGACAATCAAAAACAATTGGTATTCCTTAGAAAAATAAAATGTACAAAATAAAGCCAAGAAAAAAAAAAAAATATAAATTTTAATAAGGAATGGAAACTGAGATCTGATGGAATTCGAACTTTTACATCTTGAATGCTTCAAACTTCAGTTGTCATTTCATTGGTTATTAAATACAGAATTTAACTAGACTCTAGAGACACACCAATAGGCTTGTACAGCTCAGAATTCACGTATTTTCTTTTGTTATTGTTGGAAGTACCAATTTTATTTAAATGGTCTAATCATAGAAATGTGAAGAATATAATGTTAGTTGCTACTCTTCAAAGTCGTAGCTACGATCTTATGAATGAGAAAACGACGTAAGGAATGAGAAATCAATTTATTTTTGCACAGAAAGTCACAGTAATAAAGCGTACGTTTACTATTTGCTTCCATAACATTCATTTGAGAGATAAGTAGTTCTTAAAACTTTATTATCAGTACATAAGCAAAGCTTGTATTAAGATATTGATTTCTACAATACATATTTAGCCAAAAAACAATTGCTGGAAAGAGAAAGGTTCACTTCAAGGAAATAGAGGGATTTGAAAACGATTTTAATTTACAGTCATGTTATTTATTTAGTACTTATTACTTATTTAGTTTCTTTTGGAAAAAAAACAACAACAATTTTTTGCAATTTTAGTTTAAATGTCATATTAAAGTGGTAGTATACTGCCTGAGCTTCAAAACAGCTTTGCTTAGAAATAATTGGGTTATAGTGAAGATACATGATGCAGTTTCTTGTTGCCATACCAGCCGTACTAGAAACAATCATTATAAACGAGTTTTTGACTGTTTGTGCATTTCTTCTTTTATTTATAATGATGTTATTTCTGTATTATACCGTAGAAATGAGTAAATTTTCTTTCAACTGTGACAAAAACTCATCTATGAATGTGTACACACTAATTAAATGGAGATTTTATTACTATCAAGCAGACTGAAATGTCATATTGAACACTAATAATTCTTCTATTCAGGTAGAAGACTTTTTCCAGGAGTGATGATTCTCTGTGGTTTTTTATTTTCATAACAATCACTTAATGTTTAGCAGTGTGGTAGTTCAGAAAAACCTTTCCCTGGACAATGTTTCCTATGTTTGTGAACAAAGTAATAGCTTGGAAACTTTGAACCACAGTTTTTACAGGGATAAAAAGCTACGTTCTTGTCGGGAGGTCGTGGAACAGAGCAGTCAGAGTCTGTTGGTACTTTCACTTCTACCATGACTGGATTTATGTGGCGCCTTTTGTGTTTTTCATAGCAGTACTTACTGCGGAAAGAGTGTTTACAATATACACAGTGGTAGATGAGAGAGGAGTTGTCATGTCCTGGTTTTGTTCTTGGATGAGGAAACGTGCTGCTATTTGTCTTTGTTTCATCATCTGTGTCTGGAAATATAATACTGCTGCTAGAAGAAGAAGAATCTTGTATGTCTGCTTTAGAAACGGTGGTCACAACATGGTACCTTGAAGAAACCTCCTTAGTGGATGTATCCTTTTCCATTTCATCCCGTTCAAAAGTGTGTTTTTCATTAGTAATACCAGATTTACTGCAGCACGAGTCTGAGTTTCTTGTTGAAATTAAGGAACTGCCTGAAGTTAAGTTGGTATTTCCTGTCGAGGGTAAAGAAATTCTGGAAACTAAGTTGGTATTTCCTTTTGACAGTGAGGAACTGCCAGAAGCTAAGTTGGTATTTCCTTTTGACAGTGAGGAACTGCCAGAAGCTAAGCTGGTATTTCCTTTTGACAGTGAGGAACTGCCAGAAGCTAAGCTGGTATTTCCTTTTGACAGTGAGGAACTGCCAGAAGCTAAGCTGGTATTTCCTTTTGACAGTGAGGAACTGCCAGAAGCTAAGTCGGTATTTCTTTTTGACAGTGAGGAACTGCCAGAAGCTAAGTCGGTATTTCCTTTGGACAGTGAGGAACTGCCAGAAGCTAAGTCGGTATTTTCTGTTGATATTGACGATTGACCTGAAACTGCATTGTTGTATATTTTTGATTCTGTAGAATTGTTAAAATACAATTTGGTCTTTTCTGTTGATAATGTTGGAATGCTGGAATCTGTATTTGGTGTTGACATTAAAGATGAAACCACCCTGGAGTGGTCTGTTGGCAGAATGGAGCTGGCATCTAAGGGGTCTTTGGACAGCATGGAACTGCCAGAAGCTATGTTGTTCTTTTCTGTTGATAGTGAGGAACTGCCAGAAACTGTGTTGGTATTTTCTGTTGACAATGAGGAACTTCCAGAAACTGTGTTGGTATTTTCTGTTGACAATGAGGAACTTCCAGAAACTGTGTTGGTATTTTCTGTTGACAATGAGGAACTTCCAGAAACTGTGTTGGTATTTTCTGTTGACAATGAGGAACTTCCAGAAACTATGTTGTTTTCTGTTGACAGTGAGGAACTGCCAGAAACTATGTTGTTGTTTTCTGTTGACAGTGAGGAACTGCCAGAAACTATGTTGTTGTTTTCTGTTGACAGTGAGGAACTGCCAGAAACTATGTTGTTGTTTTCTGTTGACAGTGAGGAACTGCCGGAAGCTATGTTGTTGTTTTCTGTTGACAGTGAGGAACTGCCGGAAGCTATGTTGTTGTTTTCTGTTGACAGTGAGGAACTGCCGGAAGCTATGTTGTTGTTTTCTATTGACAGTGAGGAACTGCCAGAAGCTAAGTTGGTATTTTCTGTTGACATTGACGAATGACCCGAAACTGCATTGTTGTATATTTTTGATTGTGTAGAATTGTTAAAATACAATTTGGTCTTTTCTGTTGACATTGACGAATGACATGAAACTGCATTGTTGTATATTTTTGATTGTGTAGAATTTTTAAAATACAATTTGGTCTTTTCTGTTAATAATGTTGGAATGCTGGAATCTGTATTTGGTGTTGACATTAAAGAAGTGCATGAAGCCATGCTAGAGTGGTCTGTTGGCGGAATGGAGCTGCCATCCAAGGAGTCTTCCAGGGTTTCATTTCTTTCTAAATTGAGCATTGAAGTCAGGTGAGACGTGTGGAAGTGATAATTCTGGTTGATAACTCGCTCAAACTTGATTGGTCCATCACACTCTGCATAGTCAATAATTACGTTTTCATCCAGACACAATGTTGCTTGTGACCTCTGTGGATGTTGTTTCTTGGTGAAAGATTTCACGGATGTTGCTGTTGAGGTGGATAACATCTTCTTTTCCATTGTGTGCTGAGAGGAGTAAGTGGGTTGTTGAACAAGACTTCTCTTTCTACCAGTTATCCTTGAATTAATATTAATATTGCTTTGTGGCTTTCCTCTTGTTTTTGTAGTTGGGTTACCAATTTGGGGATGATCCATGTTATTGAAGCTTGACAAACCTTTTTGGGGAAACACTGGAATTGGTTTGAGAATGTTAGGTGTGTTGTTAGAGGATATCAGGTTATCAGCTAAATAAAAAGGAAAAGTAGGAACAGGATACTGAGGTAACCTATAACTCAAGTGTGACAAACTCCTACCAATATGTGCTAAATAACAAAAGTTAGTGGGAATCAAGCTGGAAGGTGCTGAAGGAATAGGGCAACCGACCAGTTGCCTTTGGGCTAGCAAGGATTTACACGTTAAAATAACAGTGGGCAAATTCAGTAACTGTGCTGCTACCAGTACATCATAAATGTTCTCGTTGGTCACATTGAGCCGTCCAGTGTAGAGAAACTCTAAAAGAACAGAAAATACCAAAGCTGATACTGAGGGTAAAATCAGTGGTTCACCTGTCTCTCCTTTAGAATCCAAGTGAGGATAAGAATAGTTTAACAGAGCTTTAAAAAATTCACTATTTTGTGCCAGTAAGTTTCTGTGTACTTTAAACGTCTCTCCTCCTGCCATTACTATTACTTCTTCCGAGAAACAGTCGGGATGTTGTCTCCTCCACATCGTGAATGTTTTATTTCTGTACAAATGAGAGAAAAATAAGGTCTGGATTGGAAACTCGTATTGTTTTCTTATTTATGGAATAAGTTTTCCCATTTCTTTATTCAGAACTAGCATGACAGTACTAGTGTTTTAAGTTATGCTGTTACTTTTGTGATAATATTTTTTAAATACAGTGTTTTCTTATAATCACATGTACTTCATTTAAAACGAATTGGGGACTTTTATTTTATAAAAACCGATATAATTTGGAAACTATCTTTTATTAAAATAAATTTTTGAATAAAATGTTACTCTGAGAATCAATAAGGTGGATACACATTATCTTTACCATAATGAATTATATTTGATCCTTTATCAAACTTAAGGATAACAAGTAGACTATTCATTTTGTGTTAATGTTATATACCATATTTGATACTTTATCAAAACTTAAGGATAAAAAGTAGACTATTAATTTTGTGTTACTGTAATATATGTTATTTGATCCTTTATCAAACTTAAGGATAACAAGTAGACTATTCATTTTGTGTTACTGTAATATATGTTATTTGATACTTTATCAAAACTTAAGGATAACAAGTAGATTGTTCATTTTGTGTTACTGTAATATACGTTATTTGATACTTTATCAAAACTTAAGGATAACAAGTAGACTATTCATTTTGTGTTACTGTAATATACAATATTTGATACTTTATCAAAACTTAAGGATAACAAGTAGACTATTCATTTTGTGTTACTGTAATATATCGTTATTTGATACTTTATCAAAACTTAAGGATAACAAGTAGATTATTTATTTTGTGTTACTGTAATATACAATATTTGATACTTTATCAAAACTTAAGGATAACAAGTAGACTATTTATTTTGTGTTACTGTAATATACAATATTTGATACTTTATCAAAACTTAAGGATAACAAGTAGACTATTTATTTTGTGTTACTGTAATATACGTTATTTGATCTTTTATCAAAACATAAAACTCTCATAGATTACCAACAGGTTTTCACCATAATGAACTGTATTTGATCAGAATTTAAAGGTAGACAAGGTGACTAAACACTATATTTGTATTCTGTATGTGATCACCACAGTGGACTCTATTTGTCCATTAGTCTTTTCTGTACCAGAAATGTTATCTTAGCTAAAAATTACCTGTTTAATAAGACTTAAAATTCTTTTAAGGGTATCCCTGGAAAATGACTTGTTTTAGTGGACGTGTTTCAGAGATCCATTATTATCTATAAAGACAAACGATTAGTTCATTTACTGTCCTATGATTGGAAACATGTTTTTGACAGTTTGTGTTCTCTTGGAACATTTGCAAATCATGCTAGTTATTATCATACATGTTGCATAAAATCAAGAAACGAACATCATCGTCTAGGAAGAAACAACCAAACTGTAATAAACTCGAGGTTTATTTATGTAATATCGTTAAAAGTAAGGCAGTCTCAGCAATTAGCTAGTCCTTAGACTGTAATTTCGGTCAAATGAAACTCCTGGTATCCAGGCCTCTTTTAAGTCTATTTTGTCATTAATTCAAAAAATTCCATTATTTTTACCCAAGAGAATAATGTTTCTGTTGAATCCGTTAGATCATTCAGTATTTGTAGTGTTCATATAACTTTATCGCTTAATAAAGTCAAAAAATAAATTAACTAAAGTGATTACTGTATTCAGTATAAAAAAAATCAACAGACAAGTTTGAGGACATTCTTACCATTTAAACTTGGTTGTTCCACTTAGTTTCTTAACTGTGGTTTCCAAACTAACTTTAGTTTGGTTTTCCTTGGATCGTTAGTATATTGTAGTTTCCTCTCGAGCACGTCGGTAAGATTTTTCTCTTTCTTCTAGGTTATCGTCACTGTTAAGAAGATCAATAAATACTTTTCTTCTGGGTTGATTTTTTTTTTCTCATGTAAGTCATTGATTATATCTGTTGTACCTACGAAGTTGTTCTGTGAGGTTTTTCTTTTAGGGTGTTGTCCCTTTCAAAATAACTTGAACCCTCTAGGCTTTGGACTTCTTGATGTAGACAACCGATCTGTTGCTAATTTAATATAACCTCCTAACTTCGTTTTGGTTAACTGTTGTATTTATCAAGTAGTTCACTAAGTTTTGTTAACTATTCTCCTCCATTTACTGGTAGTTCGTTTTGGAATTGTTACCCGATTTAAACATTGATTCAAGTAGACGACACCAGGTTTGTTTTGGGGGATTCGTGTCCTTGTTTGTACATGATTATTCAACTACTATAGCTTGTTTTCTGTGTCTTAGCTCTCGGGTTTTGTGAAGATGGAAGGTTTTCGCTACTGGTTTAACTCTGGGAATTCGATATTATATGAATACAAATATATTACTAGTTCCGAGAGGATTGTATTTCAAAGGTGCTGGCCAATGAACGAGCTTGTTGTTCACGTGCTACGATCACAGAATACAGCATAAAGTGTACAGAGTCTTCCAGTTTCTTTGTCACGAAACACGCACGTCATTCATAATTAACCGTACGAAAATTATGTGATTTTTAATGTTCCCTGAATTGGAACACTTTGTTTGGACTTACTGTTTGTCTTTCAAAACGAATGTTGTATCATCGAGGCCTGTGGGGATTAAGTAAGAGGTACTTGATGAAAACGTAATTCCTTCCAGCCATATCCTGTTAAAAAAAAAAAAAACGCATGTTAGATGAAATTGATACGGCTGAGTGAATTGATTAGCTAAACAGAGAGCTGTAATAACAACTTGCCTTCTGGCCAGGTGGGGTTTAGGGAAAAGGGGGGTAGCCTTTGTAGTTTACGCAAGTATGACCTTCTAGAATTTGCTGTCTTTATTTACACATAGTGTATGTTCTATATGCCACATCGGGCTGGCATATTGCAAGTGGACATACATTCTAATTAGATAGGTACTTATTATATTTCCGCTTATGGTCACTTAATATTGTCACTTATCTGTATTGTGTGACTATAACTTTTCTGGCTGTTATAAATATTTATAAAAACATTACATTTGTAGTTTATCTGGTTTATTTTATCTGATAAAATTTGTTGCAATTCGGTTTGCAGTGATCGTTTTATCTTTGGTAGATGGCGCTAGTAAAACTAACTTATATAAATTGTGTTTGCTCTCCAGTTTTTCCTTTGAATGTTTATCTATGATGATATAGCTTCATTATGATAAGATATTATCACGTATACTTTGTGGCACCTCTAACTCCATCTTTTCTCGATTATTTTCATATTTTAATAGCAACGCTACAGTTAGGCCTACTTTCTGTGGATTTTTGTTGTTAGACAATGGCGTGTTTTAATCGCATTTAAGACAACAAAAGCTGTAAGTGCTGTTTGATCTAATTTACTTGCATGACGTGATACCATATTTTATACCCACAAATACATATTTTACAAGAAATACGATTGGCCACCGTGTGTATCTAAAGTCCTATGGAACATTAGGCCTAAGATGTGAGGAAGAATTTCATTGTGAACACTTTAATTTAAAGGGTTAGTGAAAGATAAGTGTCCCGAATCCCATGTTGGTTGTAATTATTAGTAATTGACTGTATACTGGCGGTACTTTACGCCGTTTAGTTGGACGTTATTAATACTCCGTTTACTTTACAAAGCAACGGCACACCTCATGATGACGTTTTTCTGTTTGGTGTGGAGATTAATATGCCAGACCAAACATTTCATTGTTATTCTGTCGCATAATACAGTTCCATGATTAATTACAAACGCATTTAATTATAGAGATGCAGATGTTACAGCGTCCATGTTTTACAATTCTTTAGCTTTAATTTTCTCGTATAGATGTCGCTCTTAAATTATCGATAGTTTTTACTTATAGTGATTAAGTACCACTTTAATGTGGCAACGTGTTATTTGATATTATTCATATTTAATAGTATTTTTATACAGAATTCATACTCTTTTATTAATTACCATTAATTAATTCTATTAGTGTCGGCTTGAGCGAAACCCGGTTTTTAGTGTGCCGCACTGTAAATCCAAGGCCTCAAGATTCGCGTCAGTTGCCATGAGTCGCGCTTCTGACCTTGGCTTCCTGGGTGTGTTATAAGAGTGATGTTAAAATATCATAATTGGATTGGAATAGCTCAATTTTTGCGGTGGGTGCTGTTAAATAGCTGCCTTTTCCTTTAATCTAGCAGTTCAAAATTAGAAACGGCTATTGCAGATAACCTTTGTTTAGCTTTGCGCAAGGCCTGGTGGTTAGAGCGCTCGACTCGCAATCTGTAGGTCGAGAACTCGAACCTCACCACCGAACATGCTCCCCTTTTCAGCAATGCAGACGTATAACGTAACGGTCAATCCCTCATTTTCGTCGATAAAGAATAGCTCCAGAGATTTCGGTAGGTGCTGTTCACTAGCTACCTTTTCACTACTCCAAATCAGCTCCAGATTGTGTAGATAATTGTTGTGCAAAGAAACAAACAAATCCTTAGTGTTCTCGAGTACCTGACGATCTATTTATGAAATCGTCAGTTTAGTAAAAAATAATTTGTCTGGTAGCTATTTAAGTAACCAGAGGACATAGAAGAGATTGATATGTATTTTTAAGGGTATGCAATGATATATATTTTTAGGGCATATAATGATATATATTTTTAGGGCATACAATGATACATATTTTTAGGGCATACAATGATATATGTTTTTAAGGGCATACAATGATATATATTTTTAGGGCATACAATGATATATTTTTTAGGGTATACAATGATGTGTGATGCTACAGTTCTTAGTCTTTAGAGGTGTAGGTCGAGCGTGGCCTAGTGGTTAGAGAGCGGGACTGTATGTATATTCGTAGTTCCGTAACTCACACCCAGGGTGAAATGGCGAGTAGTAGTAGGTTACGGAAGGTCTTCCGAAGTCCTCACAGAACACTTTTACGAAGTTCTCAACATAATATATCAAAGCTTTAGATAATAAAACTTTACTCGAACGTCACACGACATTTTATTTTGTTAAATCATGGAAAATTATTTAAATACTAAACTATTTCTAATTTTCCTAAGCCTAATGGAAAATAATAAGCACTCAGTAACGCGATGTAAATTTATTCGAAGTAGTGTTTACTGGAATGTAATTATATTTCAGTGTCGTGATTTATTAATTAAAAGGAAGTGGAATGTGAATGCATATAAGTGTTCAGAAGCGTATAAGTAACGTAGTTAATTATAGGTGAAATTGGGTTTAGTTATTGCAAGCCAAAAGGAAATCCATCAATTTCCGACAAACCATGTTATTTCGGTTGTTTACCTTTTTGGCCAGGTAAAATTAACGGTAAAGCATTTACAAGAAACATTCTATGGGATATGCCCTAAGGATGTGGAGCGCCATCTGGCGTGAGTAAACTTGGGGAAATTGTTCGATAACTTGAGAGTTAAAAAAAAATGCAATATCGTATTTTCTGGCAAGTTCAGCGAAACATCTGTTCAGCGGGGTTGCCAGCTATCAATTTCAGTAATAGCGCACTTTAAAATATTCGTGTACAATGGTTTATTTTTTTTTCTATTTATTTATTTATTTATTGATTTCTGACGAAAAGACATACTCCATATCTCGAACGAGGCAATTAGAGGATCATTGTTGGCAAGTCCTTGGCCTCTCGGGTAATCAGAATAACGTTCTCGTTACCCGTGGCTGTTGATGCGCAATCACTCTGCTTTTAGTGTTCGATCTCGTGACCGGCACATGCTGTGTTGCTTCGTGAGCGACAACGAAAACGCGATCACTTAAATCATTGTTTATTATTCTATAAATTATGGACAATAAAGTGAGTCAGGCCATCCAATTTACTGTTAATTTACGGAAATTCTTTGTTCTCAGCACGAAAATAAAATAAAATTAAAGGTGTGTAGAAACATCCGTATTTCATTTTCATATTAACTGCTCTTCATATTCTTCGTAATGGATACCACACATGAAGTTCAAATGTTATTAATGTGTTCATCTAACATTTCTCTTGGTGTTTAGTTTCGATTATTAGTATTACCTGTTTCAGAAAATTTGGCATCTTCTTTATTTGAACTTCTTCATTGGTTTTTTTTATTGACGATATTTAAAGCAACCCACCTCCCCGTAGCTCAACGGCAAGTCTTTAAAGATCAGACATGTCTCGACTCCATCTTTTCTTGGGGGGCGGCCATGGCCAGGTGGTTAGGGGCGCTCGACTCGCAATCTGAGGGTCACACCAAACATGCTTGCCCTTTCAGCCGTGGGGGCGTTATAGTGTTTCGGTCAATCCCATTATTCGTTGATAAACCCGAGAGTTGTCGGTGAGAGGTGTTGACTAGTTGCCTTCCCTCTAGTCTTACACTACTAAATTAGGGACGGCTAGCGCAAATAGCCCTCGTGTAGCTTTGCGCGAAATTCTACAAACAAACCATCTTTTCTTAAGTTCGGAGGGCGGGCAATGAGACATGTAATGGGCCAAATATAATTTCACCCCCTTTAACTTCACAGAAACGTAGTATTAAAATTGGAACGTATGACCTTCCGTGTGTGTGTGTAGGATTGACGACACTTATAAACAATACTCTCGGGTGGCGGAGTGTGACATAATTGAGTTCTTCGCCGTCATGGTTATCGATTATAATTTAAATTTTTACACCAACAGAAATGTGACTTTACTATAACAATGAATATATTTTTAATAAAGAACATTGTAACCACTCGACTGCCAACGAGGCCGTTCGCACAATACCAAATGTCATCAGGTTTGCTGGGAATTCAACAAAGAAAGCCTCTGTCGAAACGCTGTTAATATCAGCCGTTTGCTCTATATCAATTATCATGGTACATAACACGGTATACTGAGAAGCGTGATCTGTTAAACAGTAGTTTTTGTGATATTATCTTTATATATACTGTTATATAATACTTATTGGAGACTCGCACAGGTCAGTAAATAAATATTTGTTAACTATTATTATCTAATCAGAAACACCTTAGGTGTAAAAAAAGGGGGCGGGATGACTTAGCGTGCAATTTAAAGGAATGAAATCAAAATTTAGCGGCCAAACTGGTAGCTACATTTGTAGCATTGATAAAAATTTAACAGCAAATATTCATTCATTAGTTAGCCAGGCCGCGTATTTTATTCCTTCAAGTCGCACGTTCAATCCTTATTTTGGCCGCACCCCTTTTTTTCACACCTAAGGCGTGACTAAATATCATGACTTTTTTGTCAACACCCACCAAAATTTTTGTTCAAAATTTAGCGATTTTTGTTGAATAACTTTGTACATGTTGCTTATATTTATACTAAATTTGACACATAATTGTAGGCTGTAGAGATCTATCAGTGTACCAAATTTGACACATAATTGTAGGCTGTAGAGATCTATCAGTGTACTAAATTTGACACACAATTGTAGGCTGTAGAGATCTATCAGTGTACCTAAATTTGACACATAATTGTAGGCTGTAGAGATCTATCAGTGTACCAAATTTGACACACAATTGTAGGCTGTAGAGATCTATCAGTGTACCGAATTTGACACACAATTGTAGGCTGTAGAGATCTATCAGTGTACCAAATTTGACACACAATTGTAGGCTGTAGAGATCTATCAGTGTACCAAATTTGAAAACAAAAAGCCCTAAAAGTTACGTATGTTTTTCTATCAAATAATGTTTCCGTACTTTTGGTGCGAAGGTGATAAAAGTAGAAAGAACTTGAATCAAAATTTGAGATGTTATATCTGCTGTATTTTTGTCACGGATTGCCTTTAAATTTGGTATGTGAAGTAAGGGTCCAGTAGAGTATATCCACAGAAAATATATGATAGTTTGGATTACCACAGTCCGAGCTACAGAAGGTGGAAAATCACCTAACTATCACTCCGAGCCACAGAAGGTGGAAAATCACCTAACTATCACTCCTGAAAGGCTTTTTCTGGTAATTAAACAAAAACCATCCGTTACTACCATTTTGATAATCATTAACATCTGATCAAAGCAAGTAACCTCTAGCCATTAGTAGCAGTGGGTACCTTCACTGTTAGCGATATTCTCGGCCTTAATCCCAATAATAGCTCACGAGGCTCACAGTTTAGGAAGTATAAGTTAGTCCTTATTCCAGTTATTAAGTTAACAATGCCAAATAATCACCAGCTTAGAACAGAAGAAAAGTAATAGATATACTAAATACTTCAACCAAAACTGTTACTGAAACTAACGTTAACACAGTAATAGGCTTAAACATTTTCAAGATACAAACGACAACAACAAATAAAAAAGGATGAAACGTATTTGGGTTTTTCGTCATCGTCAGACATCTTTTAATGATAAAGTCAGCTCAGACTAGTGATTCAAGTTGCATATAGGGGAAGATTAAAAAAAAAATGTCAAGTTTGGATTAAAATCGTGACAGTGAAATATTGTGTACGTACTTTTGTTTTGTTTGAGACTGTTGAATATCCTATACCCACTCGTGTTTTCGATATATCTTCTTTGAAGTAAGAAAGGGAAGGAGGGACAAGCACTCCCTAATAATTCCTCCAACCTTGGCAGAATTGTAGATGTGTTTTTAAAGTGAATGACTGGAAACGGATCCGTAGCTATTGTTTAACATGGAAATAACTGGAATTTAAAAATAATATGGTATATAATTCAATTATTATTTTTAGGAAGTTAATGGCGACAAGACCAGGGTTACGTTAATAATTACATACGTCATCAATCACCAGTGGCTTAAATAAAATTGATAAAAATCACACGTCAGCCTTAGACTGTTCATATTGTAACAGTAGATATGGTGTTGTGGTTGATACAAGTTTATTTATATTCACTCAGAAGTTCTTATTAATAATCTTAAGTGAGCGTTACGTATAATCTACCAAGCTTTGCCGCAGAAACGCGCTCCGCACTTTGCGGCTGTGGGATCTTTATAATATTGACGGACAAATCCCACTATTCAATTAGAGTAGCTCAAGAGTTGGCGGTGGGTGCCATTAACTGATTGTCTACCCTCTAGTTTATCAATTCAAAATTAGGGACGGCTAGTGCAGGTAGACCTTGTGTACATCCGCGCGAAATTAAGAAATAAATATAATATACGCTTTATTTGATTTATTTAACAGATGTAATTTGTCTCCGATCGGTATTTTATCTCTCAGCTAATGTCTGGTCGATTGTCTTTTTTTATTTTTATTTATAAGTCGGTGCATGGTGTGGGAATTAGAAAATGATCTATGTCATAGTTAAATTAATTTTTAAACGAAAAAAAATTAAGTAATGCTTATTTTGAGGACAGTTTATTCCATTAAGATATTTGCAATTAATTTATACCCGGTATATAAAAAAAAAAAAAAAATAGGATAGCGCCTCCAAACGGCAATGGGTGATAACACAGTTTGGTTTTTGTTGCTACATCAAGTTCACCAATTGTAAGGCATATATATATATATATATATACATGTATAATACTTAAATTGCTCGTATTCAACTATGCTAATTAGCTCTTTTTTTTCCTTTTTAAGTAAAATGTGTTCAGATAGTTTTATTGGTCGTTTTGCTGGTAAATATTCTTACACTGAACATGCCTCCTGTATTTCCTAAATACGCGTCTAGTCAATTATTATGAATAAAGATATTTCCCCTGGGCAACATTGGTGTCACTATGCGTGACAAATTTACCTTCAACTGTCAGTAGTTTGGTCTAATCACGTTCCGGTTTGTTGCACATTGGAAAGTTGCATGTTGTCTTGGTTATATCCCTTTATAGCGTCTATATATATATGTCATTCGGAGAAATAGCCCCCCCCCCAAAAAAAAGTGGAGGTTTAACCTAAGCATGAAAATTGATCTATTGTATTTGCTAGCCGCGTGTTTCATGAGTTAATAGCCATAATAATAAATGAATTGTTTGTATTGTAATGTTTTTCTAAATATTATGTCGACTAAAGTAAATAGTGTGTCATGAAATGTGTGTGTGTGTGTGTGTATGTCTGTATACATATATCAGTTTAAGTGACATTTTAGGAAATGTATTTGTACAGTATTTTCGGTTTGGCTTATTTGACTAAAACAAACAATTTCTGCCATTAAGTTCAATCTACAGCTTAATACAAGTATTGCTTATTTTGAGAACAGTTTATTCCGTTAAAATATTCATCATTAATTAAGTATAAAGTATGCAAAATGAGTGTGGCTCTCCCTAGCGGCAATAAATGTAAATAAACATATAATTTTTGGTTTTTATAACTATACAAAGTTCAATATACAGCTTAATCTAACTAATACTTATTTTGAAGACGATTTATTTCATTAAGATATTTCTCATTGAATATGTTGTATGACAAATGAATGTAGCGCTCTCTAGCGGTAATTAGTGAAAGTAATATAATTTTTGGTTTTTGTTGCTACACCAAGTGCAACCATCATTTGTATGGCCCAATTTAACCACAACTTTGTGGTTAAGCCAACAGTGGTGCATAAATTAGCCTGACATAACATAGGCCTGCATAAAAACGTAAAATATTGCAGGCCTTAGAAAACTATTCAGAATTAGCGATTTTAAAGCTAGTAAAAGTTAACTGATATTATTTTTTATATTTGAGTTTTCGCTAATAGAAAGTCATGAAACAATCAATTTTGAATTATTAGTACCCTCTAGATGCTGGTTTTTAACTTGTACTACTGAAATGATAGGTAAACATACTGTATATGTGTGTAAACTTTCAAGGCTTTAAAAAAATATTTGTTATATAATATATTTAAAAAGCTATCTGTTTGAAAATTAAAATTATGTTTTAGTATTTTCATATTTGATAGTGTTTGTGTGTGTTATTAATAAGAATTTTTGAGTAAAATTAAATAAGAATATATAATAACATATCTATCATACCACACTTGCTATATTCAGTGGACGTGAGGCCTTTCACCCGATACCGGGACTCTTCAGGCTGGTTGGGATACGACTATTTATTTTAGAAAGTTACTTGAATAGCAAGTGTTAAAATCGGCTCGATTAAGTGGAAATGTAATTTTTATTCAATTCTATTTGTCACTACACATAAGAATTAATTTCAGGATATCTTAACATTCTAACACCACGTGTTATCAATTATCATTTTTCAAAATTAACCTGCTCATTATCGTAGAAGAACTGGTGAACCATAAAGCTAGTCTATCTGCTATACTAGTGAAATGATTTTTTAGAACTGTTCGACTATAGCAGATCAACGAATTTAATGTAATGTACTATACCGCTTAAAATCTTTTAAGATGCTATTTTTTGGCATATTGTTACTTTTATTATCCCTGTTTAATTCCCTCAAGTAGAAATATGATTTTGAATTTGAGAGTAGTAATTTCGATGTTCAATGACGTAACTATGATTTTTAGACTGATAACACTCGTTTAGAGAATCTGTCTACTCTGGAATTTCCAAAAAATAAACAGTGATTGCTCCATTGGAAGCCATATTATGTAGAGGAAAAACAAATTAGACATTCAAAAAAATAAATTAATTAATTCTTAAATAAGCAGGATAAATAATTTCAGAAAATAAAAGATCTCTGAGGTAAAGATGTTTTGTGGGGCTGATTTAGTGAAAGTTGTTATGAAAACTGGTAAAATAACGGTTGTTTATTTTTAGTATATGACAATAATACAGTAACATATTAGTGATGAACCAACATGGCCTTGTGGTTTGCATACCTAGCTGTAGATTGGGAGGTCCAAGGTTTGAGCCATGATATTCTCCTGAACATGTTACCAGCACATTATCATCACTGATCATGGACTTAAAATCATGAGTGTCCTACAGGGGTTTATTAAGAACGGGCTTTCTTTTCTGTTTTATTAATTTATAAACTTGACATTTCCGTAATGTTATTTAAAGCTTTATTCGTATATGAGGCTATATTTGTTATTTTACAATGTTAGGTAATAAGCTTCTTCCATGAAATAAAACACATCTATAAATCTCTTGTACATTGTTTTTCTTTTTAAACGGTATTGCTTTTTTTATTTTTTATGATGCTTTAAATGTAACATAACTAGAATTAAATGGCAATTAAAAATTTGAGAATCAAAAAGTAATTGTAACTAGTTACAACATTTACTTCTTATCGTCTTTTAGGAGGAAGTGGTTATTTTTGTGTAATGTGTAAGATGCAGGTGGAAAATTCCTCTCAGTCCCGTCCTCTCACTAAGTCCAACTGTGATACATTTGGTGTGAAAGAGTCTGAACTTACTCCCGAAATGCGAGTATGTGCAACGTGTCGCTTCAAAACAATACAGAGAAGGTAAGTGCACAGCAGCCATTAGTTAAGAAAATCCAGTGGGAGATAAATATAAGTAGTAAATTGATGCTATTTTGTGTATTTCTCCCTCACAAAAAGAACTTTGTGATATTTGTGATTTAGAGAGAGAGAGAGAGGCGTTAAAACTTTTTTATTATTATTAATACTTAAAAGGATAATAACTTGTAAAAGTAATTATTAAGTAATTTATGCTAAAACATATTCAGAATTTTTGTCCTCGTCCCTTCTGACATATCTTTCATGAAAATATTTTTCCAGACTTTGAGTTGATGATGTCTGGGTAATTGACAAGTTCATAATGGCACATTCTTCACTCTTCCTGCTTTTTGACAGGATTAATCCCATGTGATCAGGATCACCAAAGAAAGCTGATCTCACCCCCACCCTCCCAATTAGGCTGAGGGACTTACACTATGGATTAATTTTCATATTTGTGTTAATCCGATTGGAATAACAATTGATGTTCTACAGAAATTACCATTTGGAGACCCCCCCCCCATCAAGAAATGAGCCCCTGTTTATGGTGAAAGTTTTCCCATTCAGTACGCACTGCCATCCATTTGCCTTCCCATTAGTCATTTGTTCAAAGTTGTGACAGTGGAAGATAGCCATAGTAACTTTTTTATAACCAAGATGGGATGAGCAACTTTGGTGGCAATGGAAATCGAACCTCAGACCCTCAAGTCACGAAGTAAAGAAAAATCAACAACAATGTATTAGGCTAAAATTGGGAAGAGTACAGATATTCCATTCTTACAACAAAGAATCGTTATTGTAAAATTCTAATTAGTTAATTAGTATGACCAATGAAAGCAAATATTCTTAATAGTTATAAAAAAATGTAAAAGTATTATGGATCTGTAAGTGAGTAGTGAACTTAAAGGCAGGTGTAGAAACGTATTCATTTGTCCCCAGCAGGATCAACATTTTCCACCCAATTATTAGTGTAAATTATTTTGACTCCTGCAGTCTAATAGTAAGTATAACTCCTGATTTTCATCTATACTCTTCCTCGGCATATCCTATCACTCTCTGTAGATTTTGAACCCTAAGGAACTGAAGTTTTCCCGAATCGAGATTTGAAATGTTGGTACAATATCTCAATAATTTTGAAATCAAGAATGTTTTTTTGGTACTTCTGTTTATTCTAGTTTTTGCATTTTATTTTCTAAGAAAGTCTGGTTGTATTTTATGAGTTGTTGATGACTCCTTTGTGAAATATGTATCCTTTTTTTTAAGTATGTTTAACAGTATGGAAGAAAAGTGCTAGAGAAACACACGTGCTGGGTATGGAAAATTATTTTGTAGGTTTGTAAGACATAAATTTGCTTAATTTATTTATTTTTTCTTCTGCAGATGTCCAATTCCATCATGTAAAACTCCAAAACGGAAAGTAAAACGATTACGACTTCTGCCTGGGATGTGGTTGGAGTTACCTTGGGAACTAAAGAGTTCCATCATTTCAGAACTTTGTAAGTTACATTTTGTATTTGCTAAATACTACAAAGACGAAACAAAATTACTTCTAATATAGATAGTTCCTAAACTTAAATATTCTACTCACTTCCATCTTTCAAGATTTAAATAATATAATTTCATTATTTGACTCTCTCTCTCTCCAAACCTTAGATGAAAAATAGTTAATTGTTGAAACATTTTCTACGTAATGTTACAATTACTTGTATGTGTATATATAGACATGTTTATTATTTGACTCTCTCTCTCCCAACCTTAGATGAAAAATAGTTAATTGTTGAAACATTTTCTACGTAATGTTACAATTACTTATATGTGTATATATAGACATGTTTATAGATTCGGACCCAAGACCCATTCTAGAATACCCACATCTTTAAAACAAACTACACTAACCTCAATATAGATATAGGTGTGCATGCATGCACAAGGTTCTTGAAAGTTTCTGTAAAGCCAGAAATATTTTGAAGGTTTATCTGTCTTGTTGGATAATTAAAACAAAACCCTACAAAACTACTTTGATATCCTCTCAAAGTTCTGAAACGTCGTTAAATGTTAAATCTCTATTTAACATTTGTGATTAACGGTCATTAGTCATACTCCAGTCAATTTCCTGCAAATCCCTTCATTGTAAGGTAAATGATACAAAATTTTATAGCAGTATATGACTGATTTTTTAAAATAACAGAGCATTATATCTTGTGTGATTGTGTATGTATTTCAGCCATCCCTCCAGATATCACCAGATGCTGTACGGCTTGCCATAATCGTATAGTTCGTAAGTTGGGAAATACACCTAATTCTGAGGGTAGGTTTATGTTTTCTGTAAAGAAACTTTTAGGTGTGATATGATGGTTATTTTTTTACTCTCTACATAACTTAGCTTACCAAAGTGTTTTTCCTTTTTCACACCTTCCGAGAATTAACGAAAAAATAAATCGGCAAAAGGGAACCATTCTAATGGTAACGGTGACCAATTTTTTACTGTGGAAAATATATTAGTAGTTTTGAGATACAAGTAATAATGGTTGGATGAGAGTTTAAAAGACACGTAAACAGCTTCAAATAAATGTAACAAATTGTCAAGGATTAGAGTTATAAACAAATAAAACACTAGTGTAACCACCGGTTCGACCAACAGCTTCAAATAAATGTAACAAATTGTCAAGGATTAGAGTTATAAACAAATAAAACACTAGTGTAACCACCGGTTCGACCAACAGCTTCAAATAAATACCCAAGTTATAAGAAATAATCACTGCAATTCTAATTGATCAAAACAATATTGTACTAATTTTGATCTACATATAATAATTATTGCTGTTAAGTTTTTGCTTTCTCTAAATTTTATTACTTGGGAGAATTTTTTTTTTTCCTAAAATGTCAACATCTGTTCAAATTCAAAATTTCTAAATGTTCGTTTCAGTGACAATTATCAAATAAAAATTACATATCACATAACACACCGGTCAAATTGGCTGCAGTAGTGTTTTATTTGTTTCAAACTAGAGTATTTGTTATTGTATAGTTTAAACTCTTAATTAGACTAACTGCAATACTGTTTTGTTTGTTTGTAAAATTTGGATATGATTATTCAAATGATTATTTTCCCATTAACTGTTGACGGTCTTTGCTTCATCTCTTACAGCAACTGAATCGTCAAGGTGGACAGAAGAAGAGACGGAGATTGCAAAGCGAGGCTTGAAGGAACATGGAACTAACTGGGCAATCATAGCTGAGATGGTGGCCACCAAAACAAAAGAACAATGTAAAAATTTCTACTTCAACTACAAACGAAAATATGGTCTTGAAGAAATTGTTCAACAATATAAACAGGTAAACACACCACAGACCAAACTGTTTGTTGGTCCGTATCGTAGAATATAAGCAGGTAAACACACCATAGACCAAACTGTTTGTTGGTCTGTATCTTAGAATATAAGCAGGTAAACACACCACAGACCAAACTGTTTGTTGGTTCGTATTTTAGAATATAAGCAGGTAAACACACCACAGACCAAACTGTTTGTTGGTTCGTATTTTAGAATATAAGCAGGTAAACACACCACAGACCAAACTGTTTGTTGGTTTGTTTCTTAGAATATAAGCAGGTAAACACACCACAGACCAAACACTTTGTTGGTTTGTATCTTAGAACATAAGCAGGTAAACGCCCCATAGACCAAACTGTTTGTTGGTTCATATCTTAGAACATAAGCAGGTAAACGCACCATAGACCAAACTGTTTGTTGGTTCGTATCTTAGAATATAAGCAGGTAAACACACCACAGATCAAATTGTTTGTTGGTTCGTATCTTAGAACATAAGTAGGTAAACGCACCACAGACCAAACTGTTTGTTGGTTCGTATCTTAGAACATAAGTAGGTAAACGCACCACAGACCAAACTGTTTGTTGGTTCGTATCTTAGAACATAACCAGGTAAACACACCACAGACCAAACTGTTTGTTGGTTCGTATCTTAGAACGTAAGCAGGTAAATGCACCACAGACCAAACTGTTTGTTGGTTCGTATCTTAGAACGTAAGCAGGTAAATGCACCACAGACCAAACTGTTTGTTGGTTCGTATCTTAGAATATAAGCAGGTAAACACACCACAGATCTAACTGTTTGTTGGTTCGTATCTTAGAACATAAGCAGGTAAACACACCACAGACTAAACACTTTGTTTGGTTCGTATCTTAGAAAAAGATGTTCTCATTTTTCCAGTGTTCTAGCCAGATTAATGCAAGACAGTTATGTACATTCCGTGCACAAATTTGAGTTTTTATAGGTTTGTAAGCCTAAGCGAGGTTGTGATGATAATTGTTTTTCGATGTCTAGTTGATTCTAATTATTTTATGCTGGGTTTTAATGAAACTTGCCAAAATAATAATAAGATAAAAGACATCTTCTGTGGTAGCTTTCTGATTATTAGATTCAAAGACCAACAGTTTACATGCTAGTCAAAAACTACAGTATAATTGGTAGTAAAAGATTTGTTTTTAACCCTAGAATCCCAGCGTGGGGTCACTGTGACCCAGTACAAGTTAAACCTGTACACTAAACTAACCATATTGGCATTCTATGGTTAACATGTATATCATGAGTAGTAACTGTGTATATCAGAAAGATGTTTTACATGAAGCCATCCGGCATGACTCCTTGCCATATCCACACCTTCATGTTAGTCAAACCTGTATCACCTCATTAAGTAATCTAACTAAGCATAGTTTAGTCACCTTAGTAACTTGTGTTACTGTAGTAACTGATGTTTAGTAACTAGTACCACATGTATTCAACTTTTAGCATTTTCTGCTTCAAACAATTACTATAGAAATCTTAAATTTTTTGGTTCTTAAACAGTTTAAAAATGTTACAAAAATAAATATAGGTTAATACCAACCAATCATTGTTACAAAATAAATATAATAGGTTAATACCAACCAATCATTGTTACAAAATAAATATAATAGG